>NC_139697.1:67357177-67369677 GCF_964188405.1 Protomyctophum parallelum
TATACAGGGCTGTGTCAGTATGTACCCATAGGGCTGTGTCAGTATGTACCCATAGGGCTGTGTCAGTATGTACCCATAGGGCTGTGTCAGTATGTACCCATAGGGCTGTGTCAGTATGTACCCATAGGGCTGTGTCAGTATGTACCCATAGGGCTGTGTCAGTATGTACCCATAGGGCTGTGTCAGTATGTACCCATAGGGCT
Source organism: Protomyctophum parallelum (assembly GCF_964188405.1). Taxonomy (NCBI): domain Eukaryota; kingdom Metazoa; phylum Chordata; class Actinopteri; order Myctophiformes; family Myctophidae; genus Protomyctophum; species Protomyctophum parallelum. The sequence continues at coordinate 67,357,381 of NC_139697.1, forward strand.
GTGTCAGTATGTACCCATAGGGCTGTGTCAGTATGTACCCATAGGGCTGTGTCAGTATGTATCCATAGGGCTGTGTCAGTATGTATACAGGGCTGTGTCAGTATGTACCCATAGGGCTGTGTCAGTATGTACCCATAGGGCTGTGTCAGTATGTACCCATAGGGCTGTGTCAGTATGTACCCATAGGGCTGTGTCAGTATGTACCCATAGGGCTGTGTCAGTATGTATACAGGGCTGTGTCAGTATGTATCCATAGGGCTGTGTCAGTATGTACCCATAGGGCTGTGTCAGTATGTACCCATAGGGCTGTGTCAGTATGTACCCATAGGGCTGTGTCAGTATGTATCCATAGGGCTGTGTCAGTATGTATACAGGGCTGTGTCAGTATGTACCCATAGGGCTGTGTCAGTATGTACCCATAGGGCTGTGTCAGTATGTACCCATAGGGCTGTGTCAGTATGTACCCATAGGGCTGTGTCAGTATGTACCCATAGGGCTGTGTCAGTATGTATCCATAGGGCTGTGTCAGTATGTACCCATAGGGCTGTGTCAGTATGTACCCATAGGGCTGTGTCAGTATGTACCCATAGGGCTGTGTCAGTATGTACCCATAGGGCTGTGTCAGTATGTACCCATAGGGCTGTGTCAGTATGTACCCATAGGGCTGTGTCAGTATGTATCCATAGGGCTGTGTCAGTATGTATACAGGGCTGTGTCAGTATGTATCCATAGGGCTGTGTCAGTATGTACCCATAGGGCTGTGTCAGTATGTACCCATAGGGCTGTGTCAGTATGTACCCATAGGGCTGTGTCAGTATGTACCCATAGGGCTGTGTCAGTATGTACCCATAGGGCTGTGTCAGTATGTACCCATAGGGCTGTGTCAGTATGTATCCATAGGGCTGTGTCAGTATGTACCCATAGGGCTGTGTCAGTATGTACCCATAGGGCTGTGTCAGTATGTACCCATAGGGCTGTGTCAGTATGTACCCATAGGGCTGTGTCAGTATGTACCCATAGGGCTGTGTCAGTATGTACCCATAGGGCTGTGTCAGTATGTACCCATAGGGCTGTGTCAGTATGTACCCATAGGGCTGTGTCAGTATGTACCCATAGGGCTGTGTCAGTATGTACCCATAGGGCTGTGTCAGTATGTACCCAGGGCTGGGTTCAAGCCAAATTGTTGTGGTGGTCTGTCACAGCGCCACCATTAGGCCGATTTGAGGCCAGCAGCTCCCCAGGACTCACAGACAGACAGACTCACAAAACATAGGGATGGAGGGGAGAGAGAGAGAGAGAGAGAGAGAGAGAGAGAGAGAGAGAGAGAGAGATAGATATCGGTAGGGATGGAGGAGAGAGAGAGAGAGAGAGAGAGAGAGAGAGAGCGTGTGCAGTGTGGCTGGTCTATAAATAGATCTCTTTAAAGTGGCCAGCTGTTTATTATTCATAAAAAAAACGCTTTCATGACCCAGAAAACCAGCGAAGAGAAGCTCTGATGTTACACTACATTAGATACCTCAGTGCACGCATGTCACCGCTATTCTACATACAGCACAATACAGTAAATAGACCTCTGTGTGTGTGTGTGTGTGTGTGTGTGTGTGTGTGCTCTACATGTTACACACTACATACTGAATACTTATGTCACCTCTATTCTACAGTACAAGCACAACTACGGTGAATAAAATCAGAATGTGCGTGCGTGCGTGCGTGCGTGCGTGCGTGCGTGCGAACACAACCCACTTGGACCACTCATCTAAATATTTCAGCGTATCGGTTGCATAATAGCACTGCATCAATACTACATCATTAGCAGCATTTCACACAGCGCTCCATAGATATCCTATAGCTGATCTATAGGCATCGTTGGGACGGCACTAAAGTGGTTCTCCTCCTACCTAACCCACCGGACCTATACCGGGTTTCACTAAAGTGGTTCTCCTCCTACCTAACCCACCGGACCTATACACCGGGTTTCACTAAAGTGGTTCTCCTCCTACCTAACCCACCGGACCTATACACCGGGTTTCACTAAAGTGGTTCTCCTCCTACCTAACCCACCGGACCTATACACCGGGTTTCACTAAAGTGGTTCTCCTCCTACCTAACACACCGGACCTACACCGGGTTTCACTAAAGTGGTTCTCCTCCTACCTAACCCACCGGACCTATACACCGGGTTTCACTAAAGTGGTTCTCCTCCTACCTAACCCACCGTACCTATACACCGGGTTTCACTAAAGTGGTTCTCCTCCTACCTAACCCACCGGACCTACACCGGGTTTCTTGGAAAGGGGTCCCACAGGGATCTGTACTTGGTCCCCTTCTTTTCTCCCTGCACACTAAAAGAGCTCCATTTTCGTCACCGCTATAAACCCCTTTATCCCTAAACTTCTTTGCCTTTTTATTTTTTTATTACTATTTAGCTAAACATTTTTGAATAGTTAAAATGGCTCACACAACGTGTCAATGTTGTCAATGTTCTTAGCGTATGATCCATGGTATTTTTATGTATTACCAATGTGTGTTTTTGTTCTTGCTTACTGTAAATCGCTCTGGATTAAGAGCGTCTGCTAAATGCCTAAATTGTAAATTGGATATAAAAACGGTAATGAAGTGGAAAATGGGCTTCATAAGGTTAATGCCCGTGTGCAAATTCAGATCAATTACTCATTGCTCCAGTAAGTCCTTGTACTCTACTGTATAATTAATGATCTGTGCTTGCAATAAATATAATCAAGTATTCAATCAATCAGTCAAAAGACATTGAGAATGACTTTAATGAACTATAACGTCTGGACTGTGGACTTTTTTTGGAGACTTTTATAGCTATTGTTGGAGGAGTATGAAAAGTCCCTCATTGAGCAAATGAATGAGGGATTACAGATTTATTACGGATAATATTGGACCCCAAACAACAAACAGAAACCACAGAATAGGATGAATGATGAAGAGGAGAGGAGTGGGGGTGAGAGGAGAGGAGAGGAGAGGAGAGGAGAGGAGAGGAGAGGAGAGGAGAGGAGAGGAGAGGAGAGGAGAGGAGAGGAGAGGAGAGGAGAGGAGAGGAGAGGAGAGGAGAGGAGAGGAGAGGCATAATGCTGAGTAACCCACACTAGGCTTACGTAAAGCAAAATATGACAAGTTCATTCCTGGCATTCCATAGCCATCCAGCTGTGTGTGTGTGTGTGTGTGTGTGTGTGTGTGTGTGTGTGTGTGTGTGTGTGTGTGTGTGTGTGTGTGTGTGTGTGTGTGTGTGTGTGTGTGTGTGTGACAGACAGACAGACAGAGTGCATTATGGGATGTCTCTGAGGGGGCAGTCAGAGGATCATAAAACCATTCCTGTGGTCTGAACTCGGCTGGGAATTAAACTATAGTGAGATCATGATGAGAGACAGACAGACAGACAGACAGACAGACAGACAGACAGACAGACAGACAGACAGACAGACAGACAGACAGACAGACAGACAGACAGACAGACAGACAGACAGACAGACAGACAGACAGACAGTGTGCGCAGATGCGCTCACACGTTGGAAGAACTGCAGTGATTATGACCATATATGGTCATTGCTGAAAAGAGTGATTTGCTTATCCTGGAGGAGGGAGAGAGAGATTGCCAGAACAAAAGAGAGAGAGAGAGAGAGAGAGAGACAAAGAGTGTGTGGCCAGTGGCCACCTGTGAACCAAGCCCCCGCATGCATGCGCGCGCACACACGCACACACACACGCACACGCACACGCACACACACACACACACACACACACACACACACACACACACACACACACACACACACACACACACACACACACACACACACACACACACACACACACGGAGGTATATTGAGTGCTAATTACAATAATCAGGTGAAATTAGTGTCAGGAAATAGAGAGAGAGAGAGAGAGAGAGAGAGAGAGAGGCATGGCTGGATGGAAGGATGCTGGTCTAGAGCAGGGGTTCTCAAACTGTGGGTCGCGACCCCTCGGGGGTCCAGAAACTAAATTATTAAAAAAAAAAAAAAAATGTTCAGAATATTCCTCTCTCTTCCTTCCTCTGTGTTAATGATTATATCTGGTTCAGTATTTAATGATTATATCTGGTTCAGTATTTATTTATTATGTGTTTTCTCTATTATTAAGGTTATTGTAGGGGCCAGTTTGTGTTGGTGGTGGGGAGGGGGGACATGCAGACCAAAGCATTTCCGGCGGTCCCCGGCCAAAAACATTGAGAACCCTTAATGGTCTAGAGTACTATAGTCTCTCTCTCAACTTCACCGTCTGTTTTTATATACCAATGAAACCAAATAACGTTTCGAATCTCATATCACTGGAATCTATCTGTATACACAGTATGTCAGGCAGTCTAATCTAATGGCAGCACCAGATGGAAACCCTGAACCGGACTGTGCTGAGAACGGCAAAAATAAATAAAAAAATCATCCTTTCCACAGAAAAATAACATAACCAGAATAATTTGGTGTGAGACCAGGGTGCAGTGGTGGAGTACTGCAGTGGTATAGCCCATGGCTAATAAGCCAGACTAATATCACACTGTTGTGGTATATATATATATATTATTTTTTTGCCAACGGCTGATTCGGTCTGGCTTATTAGCCAGGCTACTGCAGTGGTATACCCCCAGGGGTCCTTGAGGGAGTTCCAGGGGGTCCCCAGCAAAATGATAGTTAGGAAGATAGGAACCAAATGGGACCCTTATGGGTCGGTAACTCTGAGAGTGCACAAAACTTATACATTCTTTGACTGAAGTACTGTGGGTTTGCTGCCCACCGCTGTGTTTGGGTTATGAACTATGGGACATGTACTGGAGAGACACAGTCCCACGGTTGGGGGGGTGGGGGGGAGAGGCATTGGCTCATTTTGTTCCATGGAGTGACAGACAGACTAGGGTTGAAAACATTTCCACCAGAACTGGAATGTGAAATAAATCACTTCCCACTTCCATACGGCCTTCTGCTGCTGTCTGGCTTCTACCATGTATAGAACCATGAACTACCACAGGCTGTCTGTCACAAAGAGAGAGAGACAGAGAGAGACACAGAGGAGGTGCTATTTGTGTGTTCTATTTTAAATACTTCAGGAAAAGAAATGCTGCCAATCTAACTATATAAATGCACCGAGTGTCTGTGTGTACGTCACTCTGTAGTCCACGTAACTCGAGAACCGGTCGCCCCAAATCCGACTTCAAATTCGACACAGACGTTCCACACCATCCGCAGGCTCTTTGACATGGGGCCCCCTTGCCCAGGGTCCATATAGAGCGCCGCAGTCCCGCCCCCCTCGAGAGACCCGGAAAATAAATCCCCGTTCATTTTCCTCATAGACTTTTCAGAAAGTATTCATTTAAAGACTTTTACGCCGCGGACAAAGCCAACTCTTGTCGTGACAAGAAACAAAAATTTTCGGGCCAAACAAAGAATTTTTTGTTGTTTTTCTTCTTTGTAATTATCCGTTTGGTCCAAAATATTGTGTGTGTTGTCATGATTTGTCACGACTCGAGTTGGCTTCGTATATGACGCTTAAAAGGTCTTTAAATAAACACGTTTTGAAATGCCTATGGGGAAAAATGCATTGGGATTTATTTCCTGGGCCCTGGTGTCGTCATGAAAGGGGGCGGGGCCTGTTCTGACCTCACAGCACTCCATGTTTGGGCATGGCTGTGACACAGAACTGACACAGAGAAGACACATACAGAATATTATCTGGGTGGGGGGGGGCATGCATTTCCAACTTTCAACGTTTAATATTCCGGGGGCGAGAGGCATGTCGAAGTCAGAAATGAAGACAGAAGTATAGCCGAAAAACCCACGGAGAGCTCCCTGGATTACGCGCGGCGAGCCTTTCCGTCTGATCCGTGAACAGGGAAGTGAACGGCATGCCGCGAAAAGCAAGGAGTACATTGCAGATGGATTAAAAAATAAAGATATCAATAAAAAAGCGCTATATAGGACGTGTACACGTCGTCGCAATCAGTCGGTTGGATTAGCCATGTGACGTTTCCACGCGTCGTATGTATACGTGTGTTAACCCATTCTGGGCGGGAACCCCTTATGGTGTTTTAAACATTATGTTATACTTTAGCTATTGAAAAATAGCAGATCTACAAGCTCATAGCGCGCGAAAAATCGTGAAAATGCGGCACAAATCTTTTAATGTATATTCTTTCAGAAGACATTTTTTTCCTAAATGGGTTAAGGTGAGAGATTGACACTGCAATAGAACACTGGAAGACAGAGATGGACAGACGGGGAGAGGGAGAGATGGAGAGATGGCTGGATGGGAGGATGCTGTTCTAGGATCAGATCAGAGCACTCTCCCTCTCTCTCCATATATGTCAGAGGCTATAACGTCAACAGCAGATGAAAAAACTCGAGGACAAAACCAGAGCGTTGCTGACGACGGCAAAATGTCCCACAGAAAAAAAGAAGAAAAAAAAACGAACCAGAAGAATGTTTGACGAAAGGAGCGCGGCGCCTGTCACCGACAAGACAGCTTACTGCACAGCGTCTATATGACAGCTATACTGTATCACTGCATGTATGCATAAATAAATAGTGAATATTTTTCATTGTTTCAGAAATCTACAAAGAAGAATGGCCAGAAATATTGGTCACGTGCAGGGTGAACCGAGTCACCTTCTGTAAATAAAATACACCCCCCCCCATGCATGCAGGGTCCCGAATTGTATTTAACCCATTCTGACCTGAGATCAGATTCATACGAGGTTTCCACTGGACACACACTGGTCTGATTAACCCATTCTGACCTGAGATCAGATTCATACGAGGTTTCCACTGGACACACACTGGTCTGATTAAATGATGTGGGTATACTTTTTGGAATATAGCGTCTCTGTTGGGTTAAAACCTTGTCCAAAACACTTACTTTTCAGGATTTAAAAAAAAAGAAGATTTTGTGGATCTGTTGCTATGGAGACAACAACGATATGATTATTATTATTATTATTATTATTATTATTATTATTTATTTTTGCTGTGGTATAAAATAATAGCATTGTGTGAAAACCATTTATTTTACCCAGAATGGAATGTAGTAAAGTGATCTTCCAGGTTCCGTCGTATATAAAGTTCAGCAGCAGTGTGGAACGTTCTGCAGAGGAGAGGACAGTCATAACAACGATACAGTATATATATATATATATATATATATATATATATATATATATATATATATATATATACATACTGGAACTACAGCTAAGCTGTCCGTCTATAGCAATAACTGTGACGGCAGAACTTCTTCTGGCTGTGCCTCCGCACGCACGCACAAACGCACGCGCAAACGCACGCGCAAACGCACGGGTGTGAACCTTTAAAAGTAAATGTCATGAATTCCATATTCAATACACGACGTATAGCCATTTTAACAGTAAGCCTTGTGAGGCTAATAAGTCTAGTAAGTCTGATATATAAGCCTATATATATATATATATATCACACTTATGCTCTTATCATCCTACATCACCTTCCGTGCTCAGCCAATCAGCTGAGCACATTCCGTGCTCATATACAGACACACATACATACACAAGGCTGTGCATAGGGAGCGCTCAGAAAGGAAAAAGCAGCGGGCCTAGAAACCTATAAACGCCTGAATATTTTCCTAATTGAAAGTCTGACCCTGAACATATTTCTACAAGCATAGAACAACCATTACTCTAGTGATGACTAAGGAACGTTGTCCACAGAATGTCTCATTCTCAAATGATGCTATACTTGGGTGGCAGCATCTAGCCCTCGAGTATAATTATAGCAAGTGTATACGCGCACACACACACACACACACACACACACACACACATTGCCATCACCTCCCAGCCTACTGACACACTCACCCTAATCATCTCCTAGAGAGAGAGAGAGAGAGAGAGAGAGAGAGAGAGAGAGAGAGCGAGAGAGGGTGGGGGGAATGTTGGTTCAGCAGACTGTTTGGGCTACAGAACATTGTCAAACAATGACTCAGCATTGTGCATGTGCACGCACGCACACACACACACACACACACACACACACACACACACACACACACACACACACACGGCTGTGTACAAGTGCGTACTGTAGCTTCTCCATGAGTACTAAATAATAATAATAATACTAATATTTACAAACCACAGCTACTATATTTCACAAATAATTGTCTTTATTGTCCCCTCTGGGACATTCATATTCACAGTCTGTTCCAACCAAGCGATTGGACACACTGGCCAATCGTAGAGAGAGAAAGAACTGAAGAGCGATGGACACACTGGCCAATCGTAGAGAGAGAGAACTGAAGAGCGATGGACAGGCTGGCCAATCGTAGAGAGAGAGAACTGAAGAGCGATGGACAGGCTGGCCAATCGTAGAGAGAGAGAACTGAAGAGCGATGGACAGGCTGGCCAATCGTAGAGAGAGAGAACTGAAGAGCGATGGACAGGCTGGCCAATCGTAGAGAGAGAGAACTGATCGGCCGAAAAGATGAATTATCTGTATCTTTTCGGGCGACGTTCCTCCGCCTATACTTTCCGACTATCGGCCGTTCCGCCTGCCGGTAGTCGCCGGGTCCCATATAGACAAATAATGCACTTCCGATAGATTCGTCTGGCTGTGGCCCGTTGTTTTTTGGGCGGGAACCCCTTTTGGTGTTAGCATTATGTTACGCTTTAGCTATTGAAAAATAGCAGATCTACAAGCTCATAGCGCGCCACCGAGTGGCGCGCTACGAGCTTGTAGGTCTGCTATTTTTGAAAAATCGAAGAACGACTGACATAGAAACGTAGCTTTTTCAGAAAACTGTCGGGATGTATAAGACATTTTTTTAATCTGATCTCAGGTCAGAATGGGTTAAAACGCACTGTAACACCAACATTGAATGCCATTGACAATGGACGCCCAGCTTCCCTTATAGGAAGCCCAGAGGGTCACCTCAGGGCTGGAGTCCTTATATGGGGCTCACTGTGAGAGCCACTGAACAGAGAGCAACGGAGGCCGGCTGTGTGGGTATCTCCATGGCAACCACCTCGGTCTCCACAAGCCCGGACCTCGCTTCCTCATTCTCCACCAATCACAGCGCAGCGACACTCACTCACTCAATGCTGGAGCAGTGAGGGACAATGGAGTGCAAGGTGGTCCGTTTTCACTTTGAACTAATGCTCTGCCAAGACGTGCACACAAGCACGCACGCACACACGCACGCACGCACGCGCGCGCGCGCACGCACGCACGCACGCACACACACACACACACACACACACACACACACACACACACACACACACACACACACACACACACACACACACACACACACACACAAGTCTTCGGTTCCATCCATCCCTCTAGGCCGGGGGGTACGCCCAAGACTGAACTCATGAAGCTAATAGCCTTTGGGAAGGTGGGCTTTAACAAAGCTATATGGCAAACGAGTGGATCAGGGTGGACAAGAGAAGTGACAGGATAGTGAAGGCTGTGGAGAACATATAGAGCAGGGGGTTCTCAACGACCCCCCGGAAATATACTTTGGCCATGTCTCGCGACCCACGCCCTGCCCCCTTTCTTCCCCACCCCCAATACAAACTGACTGCAAAAATAACCTTAATAATAGGCCTAGAGAAAATATATCATAAATGAATACTGAACCCAGATCTAATCATTAATTAAGGAAGGTATTTTTGGGGACCCCCCAAAATAATTTTGGCGACCCCCCCGAGGTGTCGCGACCCACGGGTTGAGAACCCCTGACAGAGAGGACCAGGTGAGAGAGGCTTCTCCTGGTACAGAGAGGACCAGGTGAGAGAGAGGCTTCTCCTGGTACAGAGAGGACCAGGTGAGAGAGAGGCTTCTCCTGGTGCAGAGAGGACCAGGTGAGAGAGAGGCTTCTCCTGGTGCAGAGAGGACCAGGTGAGAGAGAGGCTTCTCCTGGTGCAGAGAGGACCAGGTGAGAGAGGCTTCTCCTGGTACAGAGAGGACCAGGTGAGAGAGAGGCTTCTCCTGGTACAGAGAGGACCAGGTGAGAGAGAGGCTTCTCCTGGTGCAGAGAGGACCAGGTGAGAGAGAGGCTTCTCCTGGTACAGAGAGGACCAGGTGAGAGAGAGGCTTCTCCTGGTGCAGAGAGGACCAGGTGAGAGAGGCTTCTCCTGGTGCAGAGAGGACCAGGTGAGAGAGAGGCTTCTCCTGGTACAGAGAGGACCAGGTGAGAGAGAGGCTTCTCCTGGTACAGAGAGGACCAGGTGAGAGAGGCTTCTCCTGGTACAGAGAGGACCAGGTGAGAGAGAGGCTTCTCCTGGTACAGAGAGGACCAGGTGAGAGAGGCTTCTCCTGGTGCAGAGAGGACCAGGTGAGAGAGAGGCTTCTCCTGGTACAGAGGGGCCAGGCCTCCCAGCCGGACGATGAGGAGAAGAATGCTCTGATAAGGAGGAGGCTGATAAACACAACACTGGTATTCGGTATCGGCTAACACAGAAATTGTGGTATCGGTATCGGATCGTAAAAACGAACAAAAGGTGGACGTCCCTAATAATCACGCATAAAAGAATACATTTGCGGTTACGTAAGTGTGCCAACGCTAGGGGGGGGGGGGGGGGGCAGCCAGCCGTCCGCCCAGCCCCCGGGACCCCCGATAACATCCCCATGGTGGTGATGATGTCTTCCATGAGAGCAGGTAGGAGTTCAGTCCTTCTACTGTTCCTGCTCCCAAAACACCTCTGAGAACAGACAGTAGCGTTATATAACTATACCCACACACCCCCTTCCTCTCTCTCTCTCTCTCTCTCTCTAATCTATTTTTTTTGTGAATGTAAGGGGCACCTTTATACACAGTATAGACTGTTTAACAAACAGTCTATACTTGTGGGTCATGGACCAATTTTTTTTTTTTACATTTGAAACGAGGTCTTTTGACCGAGACGTTCATATTGCGAGTGGTGACATGGCCTAAAAAAATAATATGTCATTTAAATATACAAAAAAAAGCTCAAACCCACAATGCAATATGTCTACTTTCTTCGCATTTTAATTTTATGGGAATTCTTACCCAACACATCTAAGAATTTCCATGAAATATTTTTTTTTATAATAATTGAGAAGTAGTTAAAATAGCCGATGTTCAAGCTGCACAACGTTGTGCGCTTGTAGAAACACAGCAGTAGACCACACACACACGCGCGCGCACACGAACACACACACACACACACACACACACACACAAACACACACACACACACCAGTATATAGGTCAGTTATTACGTGGTTCAAGTGGCACACATGGATCTTCCGCACCAACAGACATGTTCATTCATCTAAAATATGTCAGTGTACGCAGATGATACACTACACACACACACACACACACACACAGACACACAGACACACACACAAACGTACTCAGTGGTGGAAAGTACCTAAGTACATTTACTCAAGTATTGTACTTTTGAGGTATTTATTTATTTATTTGCTGGTGTATTTCTACTTTTATTTCTACTCCAATCACATCTCAGAGGCAAATATTGTACTTTTACTCCACTACCATTATTTAACCACTTCCGCCCTATATATATATATATATATATATATATATATATATTATATATAAACTTTATGACGTGTTGTGTGCTTGTAGATCAGCTATTTTCATGCGTACATTTTAGACACATGATAACTTGTGAAACGGGACGTTTGTGCATAATGAGTATAGGCTGTGCTGTTGCTTTTTGTACTTTAACAGATTATTTTTGTACTTTAACAGTTTATTTTTGTACTTTAACAGTTTATTTTTGTACTTTAACAGTTTATTTTTGTACTTTAACAGATTATTTTTGTACTTTAACAGTTTATTTTGCATTATGTTATAGTTATCTATTGAAAAATAGCAGATCTATACAAGCTATGTATATGAGGCACAAATCTTTGAATATACAGTTATATTGGTACAGAGTGAATGTCTTTAACTCAAATCTTTGCTTCTGGGGGGGTCCCTGGAACAACATATTTTCAGATGGGGGTCGGCGGCCAATTATATAATTTTTGGGGTCCCTGACATGAAATAGTTTGAGAATTACTGATATAGATCGCTGTCGTTGTCATGAAAATCCACTTTTGGTGTTTTAAACATTGTTATAATTTAGCTTTTGAAAAATAGCAGATCCACAAGCTCGTAGCTTATTTTTTGAAAAATCGTGAAAATATGGCACAAATCTTTGAATATATATTCCTTCAGAGCAAACGTTTTTAACCCAAATCTTTGCTTCTGAGGGGTTCCTGGAACAACATATTT
>NC_139697.1:67374677-67384677 GCF_964188405.1 Protomyctophum parallelum
AAAATCTATAAATATCACACTATTTAGGCAACCGGCCGGTTCCACGCGCTGTGCACAAGGTGCCCTATCTTCACTTGAGCACCTGCCCCTCTAAATGTCTGTGCACGCCACTGCCTTTTAACCCGTCTGTAAAACAACTGTCCTCTCCAGACCACGAATGCAAGCATTTACTACATGGTGAAAGAAATGCACATGCCACTCCTTTCCTTTCCTTCATGCCATGCCGGAAGGGTTAGAATTCTGGAGAATAGCTTTCCCCCCCCCCCAAAGTCTCCTGAACTTGGAATGCACCATTTTGCGCTGAACAATTTTGTTTAGAAATCCATGTCGTTACACACCCATACATCTCCACTATAGCTAAAGAGTGGTGGGTTGCATTTGCGCCCACTATTTCATGTCCTAAAGTTCCCTCTGACACTCTCTGCACGTCACTGACTGCATAGTTCCTTGGATGTGTAATGTGTGATTTGGATAAACGAACGCCGCATGAACCAAGAACAAGAATATAAAAGACAATTCTCTTACCTGATTGGATGAGACGAAGAGAGACAGCCGGGGAACATGGAAAAGAAGAGAGAGAGAGAGAAGCCAGGATTAGATGACCTTAAATCAACTTGATCTTGGACATTTTATGAGAAAATCGCTTCTCCTTTGTTCTCTTTTGCACTATAAAAGCACACCGATGACATACTAGTACTTGACTTTTTTTCTCCTTAAGCCACTTAAGGATAAATGAAACATCGCCTTCTCCAGATAGACAAGACAGACTGCCCATAATAGCTGAGACAGAACAGTATTTTTGAGTGGTGCAACCACTTCTATAACCAGGAATGTCCACATGTATCATGTATCATGTATCTTGTATCAGTCATCATGAGCAATGAGTGGTGTGCGCATGCGTGAAAACCAGCAATGGCCAGCAATATCCGTGCGTGTGTGTACAATGCGCGCCTCACATCTTGTGCTAAATAAATAGCGTCAATGCTAGCGAGCTAAAATATAGCCATCCTTGCTCTAGAAAGCACCAATGTTTCCATCTAGACCACCGGATTAATCAGCAAAGACCTCCGACATCGCGCTAATTGACCAAACCATGGAGAGATCGTAGATTAGGAGTTATTGAAGCTTTAGTCTGCCTGTATAATGGGAGGTGGACGGCAGCTCGCATGCGCGATCCGGTCTAGGAGGTATGCTAAAGAAGGAAGGCCGACCCCCGTGGACAGCAGCTCGCATGCGCGATCCGGTCTAGGAGGTATGTTAAAGAAGGAAAGGCCGACCCAAAATAATAATGAAAAAATAGTTGTCAGCGACGTGGATTGATATCCATAATAGAGAGAGAGAGAGAGAGAAGGGGGGGAGAGAGGGGAGTTGCACCACTCGGTTCACACAGGTGTGATTTTTTTGTTGCATTTGTCTTTTGCAATCGTCCCAATTGCATGGTAAATGGTAAATGGTGCATTTATATAGCGCCTTTATCCAAGGCGCTTTACAGAGATTGTGCATTACATTCACCCATTCATACACCGATGGCAGCGGAAACCATGCAAGGCACCAACTAGCACATCGGGAGCAATTAGGGGTTCAGTGTCTTGCTCAAGGACACTTCGACAGTAACTCTGGGGGAGCCCGGGTTCGAACTGGCAACCTTACGGTTCCCATCCAGGCACTCTACCCCTGAGCCACCGCCGCCGCATGCAGGCCCCCTATGAGCACAAGTCTGTGAACGTGGCCCAGACTCCCAAACACAAGGACGAGAGGTTGACAACAATATCCCAAAGCCATAATACGTTCCACCAAATACATTTAATACATTTACCCCAAAATACACATGCACCTAGCCCCTCCCCATAGCCCCCGCACTGCATGTAGGGAAGGACACAGCTTAATGTATAGGGGGGGGCACCGATTGTTGCGCAACATCCCCCTCATGTACTCAACCCCCAATTCGGCTATACACCACACACACTAACCTATACACAATTCTCCACACGCAACGCAGAGCCCTTATTGGCTGGCCCGCTCACATGCCGATCCCACCGCAGCAGAACACAGCTGTGATTGGCCAGCCAGCCAGCCAGCCAGCCACACACACACACACACACCACATCTCAGCGCCACAACACGCACATGCCGTCGGATGCCAAGGTCTTCCGCGCATTATTAATATTTATGCCACATCGAGCGAGTGGACATAACAGGGAGGTAGCTCTGGTCCATAGCCTTCTACTGCTTCTACGATTCTGCCCTGCGCAGTAAGGCTATGGGACTTTCCGTTTTAAATCTCAAATCGAAATCAGACCAGCCTCTGCTCTTTGGCGTAAATAAAAAGAACGTTTTTGCTACTCACCAAAACAAAGGCGGGTTGTGTACAGTTTATACGTGTGGTGGGGGGCTCAGAGTGCGTCCACTAAGGAAAGTAGGCTTTCTAATGACACAACCCGCCTTTGTTTTGGTGAGTAGCAAAAAAATTATTTTTATTTACGCCAAAGAGTAGAGGCTGGTCTGCATTCATGCGAGCGGCGGAAGTTGAGAGTAACATAGCTCTAATGTGCGCATTAGAGCTATGGACCAGAGCTAACAGGGAGGGAGACTTGAACTGTGAGTGAGTGAGTGAGTGAGTGAGTGAGTGAGTGAGTGAGTGAGTGAGTGAGTGAGTGAGTGAGTGAGTGAGTGAGTGTGCCTAATAACAATAATGATAATACTAATTATTATTATTATGATTAGTATTATTATTAATAACTAGAAATATTGTTCCCGAAGAAACAATGTGGGCATGGGCGGACAATACTGGGTTTAAAAACACTGCTGAAACATGAAGTCGAGTCCCGCAATTTCCTTCTTCCCCATTGCGCTGCAACATAACTCTAGGATGAGGCGAAATTCTAGTTTAATACGTTTGGATGTAAAACTTGCACACACACACACACACACACACACACACACATCAATCAATCGATCAGGGGCGGTCCCGTGGGCCTTTGACACACGGGGTGCCAGGCAAAACGGCTGAAGTTCTCCAAATCAAGAAGCATGACTGTCAAGGAGTCGCGAAGGAGAGGTGGAAATCAAAGAGGAGGGTTGGCAGGTCTAAATACACACGGTACAGTACGTGGGACGCGCACACACACACACACACACACACACACACACACACACACACACACGCACATACACACACACACACACACACACACACAAACACACACACACGCACACGCACATGCACACACACACACACACACATCAATGTGACTCCAAGGCCTGTGGGATCACACAGTCCCGTCCCGGCGTGCATCCTCTGCTTTGTTCTCGCTAATTATCACATGAATAGCACTGCTTTTAGTGCACTTCCCATCATGCAACACTCCTCCTCCTCCTCACTGCCTGTGTTGCATCCTGAACACAACAACCTCTGTCGTGTCGATGTGCCAAACGGATCATTTCAGTGAGTGAGCGATTCGGTTCACGCTCACGGCAATGATTCGATTCACTGATTCGATTCACGGTTCATATAGTTCATATAGCCAGCCCAAAAACAGGAACTCATCATCATAAAGGAGGTAAAAAGGGGAAAGCAAGTAGTGTAGTGTACACTTCCATTTGTATAAAAATACGTGGTTTTATATTTTGCACTAGTAGGCTTACTACTAACATTTACCACACAACAGTAGCCTAGTAAGTTACTAGTAGCCTAGTAAGTTACTAGGCTACTGTTGTGTGGTAAATGTTGGATGACACCACAGCACTCGACTTAGCAGCATACCAAGTGATCAATTGCATTCGAGGCTACGCCCCAGCACTATAGAGCGTCGCAGTCCCTCCCCCTTTCAGGACAACGAGTGGCCCAGGAAATGAATCGCGAGGCTGTCGAATGTCGAGGCTGCTGCCACTCAGTAATCACTGACAGAGAGAGAGAGAGATTGATTTTAAAAGTACCTTTATTAATACTACCGCAACTCAGCACCAAATCACATCATTGCACAAAAACTTGGAAATAAATATTAAAAAGA
Organism: Protomyctophum parallelum; assembly: GCF_964188405.1. Lineage (NCBI taxonomy): Eukaryota > Metazoa > Chordata > Actinopteri > Myctophiformes > Myctophidae > Protomyctophum > Protomyctophum parallelum. The sequence continues at coordinate 67,378,688 of NC_139697.1, forward strand.
GATAATTAGTTCCCCATGCTCCCCCACCATACACAGGACGCCTCCCACAGCCCACGTAGCATCAAAAGTCACGAGAGAGAGAGAGAGAGAGAGAGAGAGAGAGAGAGAGAGAGATACTGGGACTAACACAAGCACAAACACCAGACAGAAAACAAACAAACAACCAACACAAAAGAAAGCCATCTCACACACTGAAAAGATCTACTCAGAACCAGAGCAACATGGAACGCTATTTAGCTCTAAACTGAATACACAGTATATAGCACAATACTTGAGCACTGTAACTGACCCAAGACTAAGGAAAACATTAACTCGATATAGCCTCAGTGAACACAGTCTTGCGATTGAGAAAGGCCGCCATACTATAGGCAGACCCGGCTCCCAAGAGAAGACAGGACAGCTAGTGCACCCACTGCACACAAAGCGAGGTAGAGAGACTGAGCTATAACACGTCCTAACCGTCTGCCACTGCACCAAGACATCAGAGACATACGTATACTTTCCACAGATAAAACATGACTAATGACAAAAAAGAAACTCCCATATCTGTTGTGGGAAGTTTCACAAGATAGTATTACCCAAAGTGTTAATGTAACACAGCTCTGTTAACACCTTTATTTTAATCCTATTTATATCCAATATTTATTTGTACATGCATTGTTTTATTTCGATAGTCTTTGTAGACCTGTGTTTTTGCTCGGAGAAGTATTACGTTGAGCGCGGTCCCCTCTTGAGCAGACCTGGAGGAGATCCAGGCAACAACGCCTGCATCCTCGCTTCACATTTGGAAGGCCCTTTACCCTGAAATCCTTGTTGTGTTCACACATGCACGCATTCAAGCAGGCACACACACACACACACACACACACACAATACATCAGTAAGGTGTAATATCAGTAATGTTATTGGTATTAACTAATAGTAGATTTTCATTTAGATTACATTACATTACATTAAACTCCACTTCATTGATCCACGCAGAGAGATTCAAGATTAGTACTTCAAAGAGAGCCATTTAAATATAAGAGCTGTGGAACGTAAAGCCCACAGTTTATATTCAAATATATATATATATTTTTTTAAATATATATATATATATAATTTCCCCACTATTGTTTTTGGCTAGAGGGTCCAGCCTTCGTCCAATCAGGATGAGAGGGGCCTTCCTCCAATCATGATCGAGTGGGGGCGGGCCTTGGTGCACGTGCTATTGGCCTGCTGTGTGTGTGTGTCCACTGTAGAGGCGTGTGTGTGTGTGGGTGTGTCCACTGTATGAGCGTGTGTGTGTGTGTCACTGTAGAGCGCGTGTGTGTGTGTGTCCACTGTAGAGCGTGTGTGTGTGTGTGTGGTGTCCACTGTAGAGCGCGTGTGTGTGTGTGTGTGTGTCCACTGTAGAGCGCGTGTGTGTGTGTGTCCACTGTAGAGCGTGTGTGTGTGTGTGTTTGTGTGTCCACTGTAGAGCGTGTGTGTGTGTGTGTGTCCACTGTAGAGCGCGTGTGTGTGTGTGTCCACTGTAGAGCGTGTGTGTGTGTGTGTGTCCACTGTAGAGCGTGTGTGTGTGTGTGTGTGTGTCCACTGTAGAGCGCGTGTGTGTGTGTGTGTGTGTCCACTGTAGAGCGCGTGTGTGTGTTTGTGTGCCACTGTAGAGCGTGTGTGTGTGTGTGTGTGTCCACTGTAGAGCGTGTGTGTGTGGTGTGTGTCCACTGTAGAGCGCGTGTGTGTGTGTGTCCACTGTAGAGCGTGTGTGTGTGTGTGTGTGTCCACTGTAGAGCGTGTGCGTGTGTGTGTCCACTGTAGAGCGTGTGTGTGTGTGTGTCCACTGTAGAGCGTGTGTGTGTGTGTGTGTCCACTGTAGAGCGTGTGTGTGTGTGTGTGTGTGTGTCACTGTAGAGCGCGTGTGTGTGTGTCCACTGTAGAGCGTGTGTGTGTGTGTGTGTGTGTGTGTGTGTCCACTGTAGAGCGCGTGTGTGTGTGTCCACTGTAGAGCGTGTGTGTGTGTCCACTGTAGAGCGTGTGTGTGTGTGTGGTGTGTGTGTGTGTGTGTGTGTGTCCACTGTAGAGCGCGTGTGTGTGTGTCCACTGTAGAGCTGTGTGTGTGTGTGTCCACTGTAGAGCGTGTGTGTGTGTGTCCACTGTAGAGCGTGTGTGTGTGTGTGTGTGTGTCCACTGTAGAGCGTGTGTGTGTGTGTGTGTGTGTCACTGTAGAGCGTGTGTGTGTGTGTGTGTGTGTGTGTTCAATGTAGAGCGTGTGTGCGTGTGCATATCTAGTTACCGGGGCGGACTGGGGGGGGGGGGTCCAAATCACCCGAATCAATGAATGCTTCTTTAAGTTTGCATGCGCAGACACAGACACACACACACACACACACACACACACACACACCACACACACACACAGACAGAGAGAGACACAGAGTTTTTTAAACAGACAGGCGTTTGGTTGCGTTTTCTCTTATTGTTGTTTGTATTGGGGTGAATTCTACACACGCACGCACACCACAAAGTAGACTACTGTCTGTATAAGTGAATAAATACTACACTCACTGCATGGTACACACATTCAAATGTATATTTATTTGTAAAGCACAATTCAAAAACAAGGCCATTCAAAGTGCTTTGCACTAACATGAAACATTAAGACATAAAGAATACACAAGAATAAAGAAAAACAGAAACCTCTTTTTTAGCTTTGAATGAAAATAAGTGAGTTTGTTTGTTCCAGATTATGTGCAGCAAAAAAAGAACCCTCATCTGGGTTCAGAAGTACAGTAGTGATTTAAAATCTTCTTTTTTTTAAGGAAATATGGGAGAGAGATGGGGAGTGACAAGCAGCATAGGTCGTCGGGAGCCAGTGTGTGCGTATGTATCTAAGGATAATTGGAGTGATAAGTAAGCTCACAATTAATACATAATTGCCCCAATAGCAATTATTTGATATGATCACAATCTTTTGGGGGGCAAAATCATTTCCATGTGCCTGACACCAGCAGCATGTCTGTCTGTCGGTCTGTCTCACTTGTTTTGTTTTTTATATGATCGGCCCAAAACATTGTGTTTATTGTAGGGCTGTCAAATTAGTGAGTTAACTGAGTTAATTAAATTGTGAAATTAATCAGATTAAAATCCAATTAATCCATGCTTGGATGACCTGCCCCATACATCCCATGATCCCATCTATTCTGCACCATCTAGCCCTACTGGATCTGGATGGTTATTGCCAGAAAAGTTGGTTTTAGCCATAAAAGGCTGCACAATTGGACATAGAGGCAGCGGCGCAATTCGGACAGCCCGCCATCTCCTCCGCCTTCCTTCGCTCTACTCCCCCGGCCATGCCATGCCCGCCAGCTCCGCTTCCTTCCTCTACCTCCCCCCTTCCAGCCATCCCTCCATCTCCACCTCCTTCCTTTACTCCCCCCTTCCAGCCATCCCGCAGCTCCGTCCACTTCCGGGTGACGTCCCCCCTTCCTCGCTGCCGCCAGCACCAGGCTTTACTCCCCCTTCATCATCCCTCCATCTCCTCCTCCTTCCTTTACTCCCCCCTGCCATCCCTCCCTCCATCTCCTCCTCCTTCCTCTACTCCCCCCTTCCATCCTCCCTCCATCTCTCCTCCTTCCTTTACCCCCCCCTTCCATCCCTCCCCCATCTCCTCCTCCTTCCCTCTACTCCCCCCTTCCATCCATCCCTCCATCTCCTCCTCCTTCCTTTACCTCCCCCCTTCCATCCATCCCTCCATCTCCTCCTCCTTCCTCTACTCCCCCCTTCCATCCCTCCATCTCCTCCTCCTTCCTTTACTCCCCCCTTCCATCCATCCCTCCATCTCCTCCTCCTTCCTTTACTCCCCCTTCCATCCATCCCTCCATCTCCTCCTCCTTCCTTTACTCCCCCCTTCCATCCATCCCTCATCTCCTCCTCCTTCCTTTACTCCCCCCTTCCATCCATCCCTCCATCTCCTCCTCCTCCTTTACTCCCCCCATCCATCCATCCCTCCATCTCCTCCTCCTTCCTTTACTCCCCCCTTCCATCCATCCCTCCATCTCCTCCTCCTTCCTCTACTCCCCCCTTCCATCCATCCCTCCATCTCCTCCTCCTTCCTTTACTCCCCCCTTCCATCCATCCCTCCATCTCCTCCTCCTTCCTTTACTCCCCCCTTCCATCCATCCCTCCATCTCCTCCTCCTTCCTTTACTCCCCCTTCCATCCATCCCTTCCATCATCCATTCTCTCTTCAGTGAAGCTCACTCAGTTGCAACAGCAGTGACTTTTAGTCAGCACTTCTTCTGAAGATGTCTGCTCTCTCTCTCTCTCTCTCTCTCTTCTCTCTCTCTCTCTCTCTCATCTCTCTCTCTCTCTCTCTCTCTCTCTCTCTCTCTCTCTCTCTCTCTCTCTCTCTCTCTCTCTCTCTCTCTCTCTCTCTCTCTCTCTCTCTCTCTCTCTCTCTCTCTCTCTCTCTCTCTCTCTCTCTCTCTCTCTCTCTCTCTCTCCCCCCTCCCTCTCCCTCTCCCTCTGGGGAATAGCAGGGGGGTTTCCTCTCCTCTCCACGTGCAGCTGTGATTCATGTATTATGTGGTGTGTGTGTGTTGGGTGGAACTAATGTTTTGTCTCCATGCAGGAAACACGCTGGGGGAACATCTGTCTGGGTGCACTCAGTGGCTCTGGAGGTAAATATAGGTTACTATAGGTATCAGTTTTAGGCAGCGTGTTGTTTTTGGCAGCACATTTCTATTTTAGTTTTAGTAGTCTCTTGATTAGTTTTCACGTTATTTTAGTCACCTGCTATGTGTTAGTGTTGTTTTAGTTTTAGTCGACTAAATGTCATGAGATTTTGGTCGACTAAATCTAAATGTATTTTGGCGTGCCTTGATGCCGTCGTCGTAAGGACTATTTTTACACCGATCTACAAGCTCACTACGCGTCGCGCTGCGTCACGTTGTGAGCTTGTAGATCGGCTATTTCCAGCATGCAACCAAGTGTAAAATGACTTATACTGGATATCTTGTCCACTAGTCCCTTCCTAACATTTTTGTCTAGTTTTTAGTTGTTGACGAAATTATATTAGTATATTTAGTCTTATAGTTTTAGTCATCATAGCTTAGTTTTCATGTAGTTTCCAATAGTTTTTGTCAGTGAAAAAAGGTAGTCGATGAACATTTTTCGTCTTAGTTTTAGTTTTAAATCAACACTGTTGGGCAGTAACTAGTTACTAGTAATATATTACTGTAATATTATTACTTTCCCCAGTAATGAGTAAAGTAAGGTATTACTCTGTCAAAACAGTAATATTATACCTATACTTACTTTGTAAAATTAGGACATATTACATATTACTTGTTTGCTTTTTGTTTGTTGGCTGTTGGCTTGAAAACATTTCATGTTAAAAGGTGGAGAGAGATCACTGCTTTATTTTATCGCCTTTTTAAGGTGATTGGTGACTTTTCCTCTTAATATTATTATTGAAAACAATTGGATTCAGCTCTAAAAGAAGCTGACTAAACAGATTGTGTTGTTGTACATCCCTTTCTTTGCGGGTTTGGGGGGGCGCAAAAGTAACATGTAATATAATATGTAATATATTAGTCTTGTAGCCGATATATATGCCACTAATATATGCCAAGGACCCCCAAAAGAGAAGATTTCTACGGTTATAGCAGTGATTTTCAACACCCAGGTTTGAACTGGGAACTGGGAACTTTGGTTCCATACCATAATTTAGCTGGGGACCCCCTGGAACTCCTCAAGGACCCCTGGGGCTCCCCGACCCCACTTTGAGGAACCACTGCCCAAAAGGATCCCAACGCTGGGCCACAGAGTGGTTGCGATGCAGCCACGTGACCACTGAGGCTGGAGGCATCTAAATAGCTACTCTTTCCTTTCTTTCTGTCTGGTTTGGATTGATAACAAATAACAATGAAGCAAAAACCAGCTGATATGACATACCGCATTATCTTAAAGTATGCATGACAGAAACATAACATCAGATTGTTAATGAAACAC
>NC_139697.1:67390182-67467682 GCF_964188405.1 Protomyctophum parallelum
ATGATGAGACGGGGGTGGCAGCTGGAAAAGGCTGACTGACATGACTGTGAAAGACAGTGTAGTGTGTGTGTGTGTGTGTGTGTGTGTGTGTGTGTGTGTGTGTGTGTGTGTGTGTGTGTGTGTGAGACAGACAGACAGACAGACAGACCTGTAGGGAAGGTGATGACCTATGATAAAACCCACGGCGCCACAGTGCGGTCCACAGATTTATTTCCAATGATAATAAAGCAATGTAATGGAATTGTTGCAATAAATAAATATTATGACCCGTGATGACCCTCATGGGCAAAACGTTCACATCAGGGCAAACCGAGCGGTGCTTTTTAATCTCAAAGTGACCTACTGTACTACTGCAACAGTAAGATTAATCACGTGAACGCCACTGATCCCTATTCTGGGACCATGATGTCATCGGCCAAAACAATAAGGTGTAGAGGGAAAACGGGTGGGTGCCTAGTACAGATCCCTGGGGGACTCCTGGGGGTCAACTAAGCATACAGTATGTGACTGTATTTTTGCGGCTTTCGCCTTTATTTTAATATTTTTTATAGAGGGACAGACAGTAGGCTGTCAGGAAATGGGGAGAGAGATGGGAGGGTGACATGCGGTAAAGGCCATCGGGATCGGGAGTCGAACCCGCGGCACACTGCCAGGCTTGGGCTATACCGTCCAAGGTGCCTGGACCGCTGAGCCACGGCCCAGTGACTGATTTTGAATAGAACCGAGTTGTCATTTCATATGAAAGCAGCTGAAAATCGTGGCTAGTACAAATTGAAAACTTTGGTCGTGCAGTTTGTCCCACCGGGTTTTGGAGATATGGCTTATAGAGTGATGTCTTGCACGGATACGATGAGAGCTGAGAAAACAGCTCCCATAAAGAGCCAATTAAGTCTTTGTTCAGTGAGATTCGTCCACGTATGTTAACAAGTATGGGTTGTTTTCATCCCAACTCTTTGGTGTAGAGGGGAAACAGGAGCGGGCCTATAGCTGCAGTAAAGTAGGGCTTCTCAAAGTGGGTGCCCTAGGTGCCTTGATGCAAGTCCAGGGGTGACTTAGTAAATGGGACCCCCCAGTTAACCCAGTTAGACCTGAGGCCGATTCTACAAATGCCTTCCTGACTGAACTCGGACTCCGAAAACTGAGGAGTCCGCTCAACTATAGAGCGTCTCAGTCCCGCCCCGAAATAATTAATTGCACCCACTCTTTTACACCTGCGATGGTGTGATGGTGTGACACTAAGGATATACTGACACCGTGTCTCCATATGGCGCTCCGCCTGTGACGCCTATAATGTCTCACATCGCCTGGTGAAAAGAGCATGAAGCAGTGCTTCCCAAAGTGGGGTCCCTGGCGGGGACCCCTATAGGGGTCCTTGAGGGAGTCCCAGGGGGTCCCCCAGCTAAATGATAATTAGGAACCATGCAAATGGACCCTTCTTATGGGTCTGTAACTCTGAAAGTGATACAAATGGAACCAAATGCACCCGTTTGTACACTCTCAGAGTTAAATTAACGTTGATTTTACAATATAAATTGGGGGTCCCAGAGATAGAAATGCCATTAAATGGTGGTTCATAGACTAATAAGCATGTCAAACTGGGGGTCCTTGAAATTAAACGGGAATCTCTGCTAGAGCCGTACAAATCTTCTCTTATGGGGGTCCCTGGCATATCTCTTCAAATGGGGGTCCGCAGGCTAATTAGTGTCAATTTGGGGGTCCTTGACATGAAAGAGTTTGGGAACCACTGTCATGAGGCATAAAACTTTATATTCTGTCTTGTTTGTTTTGTTTATTTCTTCAATTTTTTCCGCCCCCTTGCTTGTCATCCCGCCCCCTTTCACGACAACCCGGAAAATAATTCCCCTGTTCATACTTTTCAAAAAGTATTTATTTAAAAAGACGATTACGCCGCGGACAAAGCCAACTCGAGTTTTGACAAAGCATGACAACAAACACAACAACAAACACAAGAAAAAGGCAGGTTACAACACTTTTTGTTTTGTTTTTCTTCTTTCTAATTATTTGTTCGGCCCAAAACATTGTGTTTATTGTCATGATTTGTCACAACTCGAGTTGGCTTTGTCCGCGGCGTAAACGTCTTTATACTTTTAGAAACGTCTATGAGGAAAATGAACGGGGAATTATTTTCCGGGTCTCTCGTTGTCATGAAAGGGGGCGGGGACTGCGATGCTAGGACTATAGCGCTTCAGTGGTACATGGAAAGTAGAGAAAATAACTAGGGATGCACCGAAAATTCGGCCACCGAAATTATTCGGCCGAAAATGGCTAAAAATGTATTTTCGGCCTATTCGGTTTCGGCTCAAATAAGCCGAAAAATATCACCGAATAGTAGTAGTGGTCCTAAAGTTGTGAATCGATATAATTCAACTAAACTGCGGGAAAAACACAGATGTACAAGCCCAAAGCGCTGTGCATTGCGACGGGTAGATAACTTGTAGATCTGCTACTTCCAGCGCAGGAAGGGCGCATGCTTATGACGCTCTTTAACTATGCATCAGCAGCCAGTGACACTGCGACAGTCACAACACACGAGCAGCAGTCAGCAGACGGAATGCACAGACAGATCGACAGATCCACAAGCAAGCAGTGATATCAGTGCAGCTTCCACCCGATCTGTGGTGGTGTTCTGTTGTCTGACGAGGGAAGCTACTAGCTAGTAGCTAGCATAGGAGGTAACGTTACACACGAGTTACACACTCGCTGGTGCGTTTACACGGGCAGACACAAAGACGAATGGGACTATCATTTGGAGCTTTAACAATGAATGATAGACTGTATCGTTGTGTCTGCCCGTGTTTAATGGTCAGGGTTTCACTGTCCACAGCAGGCAGACCTGTCAAAACTATGCACTTCCCAAAAGTCAGAGACATGCCACCACCTATACATTCAAACCCACCTCTGGAATATTGCCATCTCATTCCACTTTAATTTATTTTATTCCATATAGTCTTAGATTTTCTCAAAAGTTTTTTTTATTTGTTTTCTCATGTTCTCCTTGAAAAGTGTATTTAAGTACTCTGAGAAGCATTATATAAAAAATATTATTATCACTATTATTATTACTACTTGTTTTATTGCCTATGCTTATGTAGAAAAAAAGCTCACTGCTCAGGTCAAATAGGCCTATTGATATGCGATTAAAATGTGATTAATTGAGATTAATTCATCACAAAGCCTCCAATTAATTAGATGTTTTTTAATGGACCCATAAGTGTTTATTATTTAAGTTAGGTTTTGTGTTAGTGTCTTTTGCCATAATCAGGTAGCTTTACAACAAAGATGTATTCGGCTATTCGGTTTTCGGCCAACTGTTTCCTATATTCGGTATTCGGTTTCGGCCAAGAATTTCCCTTTCGGTGCATCCCTAAAAATATCTGCTCTTTGTCTTATAAGAGTACATCTTATAAGTCCATGAACTTTATTATGGAATAAAACATTTGGTGATAAGACGGGCGTGTAATGCCATAGATAGACTGTGGTGTAAAGCAGTGGTTCCCAAACTTTGTCATGTCAACGACCCCCAAATTGACACTAATGAGCCCGCGGACCCCCATTTGAAGAGATATGCCAGGGACCCCCATAAGAGAAGATGTTTACGGCTCTTAGCAGTGATTCTCAACCAGTTTAATTTCAAGGACCCCCAGTTCGACCTGAATTATAGGCTCCCTCAAGGACCCCTAGGGGGTCCCCGGACCCCACTTTGGGAACCACTGGTGTAGAGTGGGTGTAACGCTATAAAGTGTTCCCCCGAACATGCATGTGAGGCGACGACACGTGAACACAACAACTGTACATCCTGTACTTTTAGGCTTCACATTATTTTTTACATAACAGAATTTCAGACTGCAGAGCACCGTCTCTCTAGACTAGAGCACACAGTAATCCCTCATCACTGACGCACACGCACGCACACACAGTCACCACACACACACACACACACACACACACACACACACACACACACACACACACACACACACACACACACACACACACAGAGAGAGAGAGCTGGGTTTTCTATTGGACCAGCTAGCTAGTTAGTTACCTGTTCTACATATAGAGCGGGGGAGAGGAGAGGCGGTACTGATTGATGTCAGTAGGTATTAAAACATTCCACTGCTTGTGCATGAGCATCGTGCGCACGCACGCACGCACGCACGCACGCACGCACGCACGCACGCACGCACGCACGCACGCACGATGCTCATGCCGAGGCTGCCATGATTGCACCTCTGCTGTTTTGTTTGTCTGGTCCGGTTCTTCCCAGTTCCCCCTGGGGAACACATCTGTGTCACATGACACTGTATATTTGTAATATTGTATTTTATTTTGTTATACAGTATATGACCGATAATGCACACTGTGAGTATAACATGAAAAAAGCTACAAAAGACGATTTGTGAACGACTAAATCGATTAGTCTGATTAACCCCTTGACAGTTCTAGCTGCTAGGGCTTCTGGGAAAACGAGTTCAATGCAAGTAAACGGTGGGTTTGTTTGGACTACAACATGCTGTGCAGGGTGTGTTCGTTTCGCGTCGTAATGGCGGCGTGTTTTTCTCTTCAACAACAAACCATGGGACTATTTTCCGCTGGATTTTCGTCGATCAAAGCTGCAAATACTTTGGCGTTATGCTCCAAATGTAATAGATCGATCCTGGCAGCCGATAGGATGGATAGATTAATCTAAGGCCCAGAAAGTGTTAATAGCCTAACATAACAGGCTTTGTTGTGAAATTTGTGAAAAACTTCCCTACTTTTAATAATGGATTATATGATTAGTTTGATTAGCCGCTGCGCCCCTAACCGAGAGGAAGACAGAATGTCTCCATGAAATCAGTGGACGTGAGAGGGTTTAATCAGACCAGTGTGTGTCCAGTGGAAACCTCGTGTGAATCTGATCTCAGGTCAGAATGGGTTAATTCTAGTATCTGGAGATGAACGCGTGTCATAGAAAAATGTAATAATAATAATAATAATAATAATAATAATAATAATAATAATAATAAGACAATAGATCTGTCATCTTCTGTTTATGGAGCTGGGCAGAAAAAAGAGACGGCGTTCGTATGGTGGCCTCGATAAACGGCCAGATGATGGATGTGATGTCAGCCTGCTGCTCTATAGCGTGTGCTTTCTGCACTGTTACGCGCCTCGTGTCGGACACAGTTCACCAGATTACAGCAGTGGTTCCCAAAGTGGGGACCCCCCCAGGGGGTATACCCGAGGGAGTTCCAGGGGGTCCCCAGCTGAATGATATAGTTTGTAACCAAACGGACCCTTATGGGTCTGCTACTCTGAGAGTGTGGAAATGTTTGTACACTCTCAGAGTGTATTATTATTATAAAATCAATAACATTGATTTTACAATATAAAGTGGGGTCCCAGAGATATAGAAATGACATTAAATGAGAGTCCATGTTAAACTGGGGGTCCTTGAAATGAAACGGGTTGAGAATCACTGCTATAGAGTCGTAAAGATCTTCTCTAATGGGGGTCCCTGGCGTGTCTTTTCAAATGGGGGGTCCGCGGGGCTAATTAGTGTCAATTTGGGGGTCCTGGACGTGAAAGCGTTTGGGAACCACTGGATTACAGGACCAGACGAGACCTGTACTGTACGTTCTAATATGGTCTGTCTCTGTCGGGCGGAAACCTCGTACAGTATATCATATGTATGTCCGAAAACTGTTATTTCTCCCCCCCCCCGGTCAGTCTGTCTGTCTGTCTGTCTGTCTGTCTGTCTGTCTGTCTGTCTGTCTGTCTGTCTGTCTGTCTGTCTGTCTGTCTGTCTGTCTGTCTGCCTGTCTGTCTGCCTGCAGCCCTACACACACAGGGTGCGCAGCGACGCGGCACATAGAACGGTGGCGTATGGGAGCGTCAGGCGAGGCGTGAGGCGCGTCGGACGGAGCCGGTGTGGGATGGGTTCATTGAAAATAACGGAGGCGGCCGTTTTGACGCGCAGCGTTCACAGACGGTGTGTGTAGCCCTTGCCTTGTATAATTAACACTGTGTGACTTGGAGACAGCTCTCTGACTGTCATCATTGTCCAAATAGCTGTGAGGCAGCAGGCAGAGAGACATACTGTAACAGAGAGAGAGAGAAAGAGAGAGAGAGAGAGAGAGAGAGAGAGAGAAAGAGAGAAAGAGAGAGAGAGAGGATATATCATTGCCATCGGGCAGAATCCTCTTATCTCAGTGTTTTAACTTTTCATGTTTTTTGGTAAATCAACGGCCTGCTCCTTCGTCACACTACAACATCACACAACACCCTGCTCCTCCATCACACTACAACATCACACAACACCCTGCTCCTCCACCACACTACAACATCACACAACACCCTGCTCCTCCACCACACTACAACATCACACACAACACCCTGCCCCTCCACCACACTACAACATCACACACAACACCCTGCTCCTCCACCACACTACAACATCACACAACACCCTGCTCCTCCACCACACTACAACATCACACAACACCCTGCTCCTCCATCACACTACAACATCACACAACACCCTGCTCCTCCACCACACTACAACATCACACACAACACCCTGCTCCTCCACCACACTAGAACATCACACAACACCCTGCTCCTCTATCACACTACAACATCACACAACACCCTGCTCCTCCACCACACTACAACATCACACACAACACCCTGCTCCTCCACCACACTACAACATCACACACAACACCCTGCTCCTCCACCACACTACAACATCACACACAACACCCTGCTCCTCCATCACACTACAACATCACACAACACCCTGCTCCTCCACCACACTACAACATCACACAACACCCTGATCCTCCACCACACTACAACATCACACACAACACCCTGCTCCTCCACCACACTACAACATCACACAACACCCTGCTCCTCTATCACACTACAACATCACACAACACCCTGCTCCTCCACCACACTACAACATCACACACAACACCCTGCCCCTCCACCACACTACAACATCACACACAACACCCTGCTCCTCCACCACACTACAACATCACACACAACACCCTGCTCCTCCACCACACTACAACATCACACACAACACCCTGCTCCTCCACCACACTACAACATCACACACAACACCCTGCTCCTCCACCACACTACAACATCACACAACACCCTGCTCCTCCACCACACTACAACATCACACAAAACCCTGCTCCTCCATCACACTACAACATCACACAACACCCTGCTCCTCCACCACACTACAACATCACACACAACACCCTGCTCCTCCACCACACTACAACATCACACAACACCCTGCTCCTCTATCACACTACAACATCACACAACACCCTGCTCCTCCACCACACTACAACATCACACACAACACCCTGCTCCTCCACCACACTACAACATCACACACAACACCCTGCTCCTCCACCACACTACAACATCACACAACACCCTGCTCCTCCACCACACTACAACATCACACACAACACCCTGCTCCTCCATCACACTACAACATCACACAACACCCTGCTCCTCCACCACACTACAACATCACACAACACCCTGCTCCTCCACCACACTACAACATCACACAACACCCTGCTCCTCCACCACACTACAACATCACACAACACCCTGCTCCTCCACCAAACTACAACATCACACACAACACCCTGCTCCTCCACCACACTACAACATCACACACAACACCCTGCTCCTCCACCACACTACAACATCACACACAACACCCTGCTCCTCCACCACACTACAACATCACACAACACCCTGCTCCTCCACCACACTACAACATCACACACAACACCCTGCTCCTCCACCACACTACAACATCACACAACACCCTGCTCCTCCACCACACTACAACATCACACAACACCCTGCTCCTCCACCACACTACAACATCACACAACACCCTGCTCCTCCACCACACTACAACATCACACACAACACCCTGCTCCTCCATCACACTACAACATCACACACAACACCCTGCTCCTCCACCACACTACAACATCACACACAACACCCTGCTCCTCCACCACACTACAACATCACACAACACCCTGCTCCTCCACCACACTACAACATCACACAACACCCTGCTCCTACACCACACTACAACATCACACAACAACAGCAGAAAAATAGTAGCAGATATGCATGCTGCGCACGCAACGCGTTTCAACTATAGCTTGCATATCTGCTATACTATTTTAGATTGTAGATCTGCAACTTTTTAGAATTCGAATCGTGAAAAGTAAAGTTTTGTGATTTGGACACAATGAGGTCTCCACCTGACAGAGACGATGGAGTAGATAGAGGGTGTGGATGAAGGGAAAGGGTTAAGGGGGGAGGGGGGTTGGACTGGAGAGAGGGAGGGTAGAGAGAGAGAGAGAGAGAGAGAGAGTGAGAGAGAGAGAGAGAGCTATGTCATAGAAGGGAAGGGTGACCTTTTCATAGGACTACCCACAATACCCTGCAGCTCTCTCTATCCATGCACCCTGCTATATCCCTCCATCTCTCCTCTGTCTCCTCCTGTGTTTCCATCTCTCTCTCTCTCTGTCACTCGTCCCCGCAGCCCCGCCCCACCTCTCCTCTGCCCCTCTCTCTCTCCTTCTCCCTTGACGCAAAATGTTTGACTCAGCAAACTGCAAGACTCTCTCTCTCTCTCTCTCTCTCTCTCTCTCTGAGCAGAGGAACATTTGATGATGATGGTCTCATATCCCCCTGGCTGGTCTCTTTTCACCCTGGTTGGTCTCATATCACCCTGGCTGGTCTCATGATATCACCCTGGCTGGCCTCATATCACCCTGGCTGGTCTCATATCACACTGGCTGGTATCATGATATCACCCTGGCTGGTCTCATGATATCACCCTGGCTGGCCTCATATCACCCTGTCTGGTCTCATATCACCCTGGCTGGCCTCATATCACCCTGGCTGGCCTCTGAGCTTGTAGATCTGCTACCTTTGAATTAGAATCCCGAAAAGAAACAGTTTTGGACATATGCGGTTTCTATACTCCCGATAGAGACGATATAGGAGACTGAATACAATGCTTTAGGCCGCAAGAGGTCTCATGGTCACTTTACACATCATGAAAGTACACAATGTAAGCACTTCAAATGATGTGTAATTTATTGACATTAATATTTGACGAAGTCATTAGTCATTTGAAGTATATGTTGCGGTCAGAAACAGCCCATGAAGCGGAGAAAACAGCTTCCAAAGATATGACACTTCCAACCAGGCCCCCGTTAATGGGCGTCGTCAACAAATGGGTAATATATTTCTATATCGTTCCATTTGTCTGTCTGGTAAACGGATTCATTCATGTCGCTCCTTTATCCAGCGTATTTCCTTCCATCCATCTCAGCAGAAAATGCTCTCCTATTCTCTGCTCTCGGTCAATAACCACGCCGCCATTATCTCGCCCTTTCTTACTCATCCTGTGCTTTGTCTTACCGTACCTCCTGTATCTATCTCTCTCTCTCTCTCTCTCTCTCTCTCTCTCTCTCTCTCTCTCTCTCTCTAAGGAGCTGTATTGGCATGAGAAAACATAGCGCTCAGAGTCTGCAGAATGTCTGACAGCACACAGGATATCGTAGAGGAATTGTGATTCTACACAAAGAACTCATTCAGATCCGTTCACAATTTCCGTGACTTCGGACATTCAGAGGAGGCCCCGCCCCCTGCACCTGGACCCTCTGCTGGGGGAGGGGGTTCTATCAAACACACACACACACACACACACACACACACACACACACACACACACACACACACACACACACACACACACACACACAATTTCATCCACAATTGCACTCAAATGAAACAAAAAGTGCACTGGGATTGAAGTGCACTTCAACACAAATGCACGCACGCACGCAAGCATGCACGCACACAGCTCCTTGTCAGTTCAGTTCTATTTCGGGGGCTACGGCTAAATGTGAAACCAGCATCAAGCAGCACGCTGCAGAAAATAAACACAACTCACTCAAAATGTAAAATCATGCATGATCAACTCCATGAGCAGCACCACTGCTTCGTGTTCACAAGCTCACTCGTGAGCTTGTAGATCTGCTATTTTTTGGCACACAGCTGTGTATAACACTATAAATAGAGCATTTCAACGGCATCACGGCCATATTCCCAAAAGGAAAAAAATACATTTAGATTTAGTCGACTAGACTAAAAGATTTCAGATGACTACACCTCCTGAATGCTATATAGAGTCTGGAACTACACCTCCTGAATGCTATATAGAGTCTGGAACTACACCTCCTGAATGCTATATAGAGTCTGAAACTACACCTCCTGAATGCTATATAGAGTCTGGAACTACACCTCCTGAATGCTATATAGAGTCTGGAACTACACCTCCTGAATGCTATATAGAGTCTGGAACTACACCTCCTGAATGCTATATAGAGTCTGGAACTACACCTCCTGAATGTTATATAGAGTCTGGAACTACACCTCCTGAATGCTATTTAGAGTCTGGAACTACACCTCCTGAATGCTATATAGATTGGAACTACACCTCCTGAATGCTATATAGTCTGGAACTACACCTCCTGAATGTTATATAGTCTGGAACTACACCTCCTGAATAGGGATGCACCGATCCGGCTTTTTGGCATTCGATACCGATTTCGATACATGGGGGTCCAGTATCTGCCGATACAGAGTACCGTGTACGGATCCGATACCCCCCACAAAGAAACGTAATAACCTATTAAGCTGTATGCCTCACTGTGTGGAGTCTGGAATCATTATTTTGTGTAAGACAACATCAAGGCTTGACTTAAACATTACTTTCCCAACTTTGTAAAACAAAATGTAACAAACACAGATATAAATGCACTGAATTATTTATTAAATAACTGTGCAACAATTAGACCAGGTTAATGTGTGCGCAGGCTAGCCTGGCTGCATTCCACATGTTATACTGTCAATACTACACTGCTGTGTCACAGAGGAGGTAGAGTTGTTTTCATATACTGTAATTACCCATAATTATCGGATCGGATCGGATAATGGATCGGCCACCGATCCGATACCCGATCTAGAATTTTAGCCTGGATCGGCGCCGATCTCCGATACGAGTATCGGATCGGTGCATCCCTACTCCTGAATGCTATATAGAGTCTGGAACTACACCTCCTGAATGCTATATAGAGTCTGGAACTACACCTCCTGAATGCTATATAGAGTCTGGAACTACACCTCCTGAATGTTATATAGAGTCTGGAACTACACCTCCTGAATGTTATATAGAGTCTGGAACTACACCTCCTGAATGCTATATAGAGTCTGGAACTACACCTCCTGAATGCTATATAGAGTCTGGAACTACACCTCCTGAAGTGAATGCTATATATAGTCTGGAACTACACCTCCTGAAGTGAATGCTATAGAGTCTGGAACTACACCTCCTGAATGTTATATAGAGTCTGGAACTACACCTCCTGAATGCTATATAGAGTCTGGAACTACACCTCCTGAATGCTATATAGAGTCTGGAACTACACCTCCTGAATGCTATATAGAGTCTGGAACTACACCTCCTGAATGCTATATAGAGTCTGGAACTACACCTCCTGAATGCTAAATAGATTGGAACTACACCTCCTGAATGTTATATAGAGTCTGGAACTACACCTCCTGAATGCTATATAGAGTCTGGAACTACACCTCCTGAATGCTATATAGAGTCTGGAACTACACCTCCTGAATGCTATATAGAGTCTGGAACTACACCTCCTGAATGCTATATAGAGTCTGGAACTACACCTCCTGAATGCTATATAGAGTCTGGAACTACACCTCCTGAAGTGAATGCTATATATAGTCTGGAACTACACCTCCTGAAGTGAATGCTATAGTCTGGAACTACACCTCCCGAAACCTGCTATTTCCGTCCACGAAAATATATTTTAAAATATCTTTACATTTCATTTTGTTATTTCCTTTTTCTGCTAAGCAGCAAGCTATATGCTTAGATGTTTTCTATTTATATTAGGATGAATTTTCGCGACTGTAAAGACGAAACGGAAGTGGGGGAGGAGTCTTCTGCTTTATATTTTACTCATGACAGCTCTTCCGTTGCTCCAGACTGTATGACGGAAGCATTAGGGAATTGCGAGAGGCAACGGTCTGGCAATAACGCAAGACTATATTCTTCACAGTGGGGATCAGCTGGAGAGATGCACAGCCCATCAGCAACACATTATGACCTCTCTGCCTGACTGTTCAGTAGAATGAGCCAGAATAGAGCATATATATACATATTATATTCTGTACTGTACACTGTGTACAGTCAAATGAGCCAGCAACAGCATATACACATTATATATTGTTGCTGCTGGGAGGAACCCACCTAACACCTAGCTTTTTGTCCTAACTCGTGTCACATTTGCCATTGACAATGAAAGGAGAATTTACGTCACATGTGTCTGAGCAAATCGGCTTTTTGTGCTAACAAACATTAAATGTGAAATGAGAGGAGAATTTACGTCATACTAGAGCGACGTGAGAACCACTGACATAATATAGAAACAAACTGTCAGGATTTAGAAGACATTTGTAGAATCGTCTAAATGGTCTAAATGTGTTAATTCTAATAATATCCTGCTACACAGAACATGGACGACGGATCAGTAATTAGGACTCATTCCAAAATAATTACATTTTAAACAAACAAATGAGAGGAAGAGAGACAGAGAGAGACAGAGAGAGACAATGTGTTGATCGACCTACTCGTCTAATCTGCTTAATTAAAGCCTGTGGAATCTGTGATTTCTTCTGCACTTTCATCTAAACCATCGACAAATGTAACAAATTAGACTGTTAAACGGCTTAATCTTTTTTTAAAGTGTGTGCGTGTGTGTCAAAACAATAGCGTGATCTTGGTATTCCAACGCACGCACGCATGCACGCACGCACGCACGCACGCACGCACGCACGCACGCACGCACGCACGCACCATCAAATTATATAGATGATGAGCCAGTCATTAATCATAGCTGTCATTATTCCACCTGCAGGGACACATGATGACGGATGGTTGAGTTCTGACGATAAGATCACTTCCTCACACCATGCAAATATCACACTGACTGGCCCCATGGAGAGAGTCAAGTCCATTTGGTTTATAAAACACATATACATATTACACTGGTCCCATGGAGAGAGTCAAGTCCATTTGGTTTATAAAACACATATACATATCACACTGGTCCCATGGAGAGAGTCAGGTCCATTTGGTTTATAAAACACATATTACACTGGTCCCATGGAGAGAGTCAAGTCCATTTGGTTTATAAAACACATATTACACTGGTCCCATGGAGAGAGTCAAATCCATTTGGTTTATAAAACACATATTACACTGGTCCCATGGAGAGAGTCAAGTCCATTTGGTTTATAAAACACATATACATATCACACTGGTCCCATGGAGAGAGTCAAGTCCATTTGGTTTATAAAACACATATTACACTGGTCCCATGGAGAGAGTCAAGTCCATTTGGTTTATAAAACACATATTACACTGGTCCCATGGAGAGAGTCAGGTCCATTTGGTTTATAAAACACATATTACACTGGTCCCATGGAGAGAGTCAGGTCCATTTGGTTTATAAAACACATATTACACTGGTCTCATGGAGAGAGTCAGGTCCATTTGGTTTATAAAACACATATTACACTGGTCCCATGGAGAGAGTCAAGTCCATTTGGTTTAGAGTGATGCTAGGTTCTTGGTTTAGAGTGATACTAGGTTATTGGTTTAGAGTCATGCTAGGTTCTTGGTTTAGAGTGATGCTAGGTTATTGGTTTAGAGGGATGCTAGGTTCTTGGTTTAGAGTGATGCTAGGTTCTTGGTTTAGAGTGATGCTAGGTTCTTGGTTTAGTCATGCTAGGTTCTTGGTTTAGAGTGGTTTTAGGTTCTTGGTTTAGAGTGATGCTAGGTTCTTGGTTTAGAGGGATGCTAGGTTCTTGGTTTAGAGTGGTTCTAGGTTCTTGGTTTAGAGTGATGCTAGGTTCTTGGTTTAGAGGGATGCTAGGTTCTTGGTTTAGAGGGATGCTAGGTTATTGGTTTAGAGGGATGCTAGGTTATTGGTTTAGAGGGATGCTAGGTTATTGGTTTAGAGGGATGCTAGGTTATTGGTTTAGAGTGATGCTAGGTTCTTGGTTTAGAGGGATGCTAGGTTATTGGTTCAGAGTGATGCTAGGTTCTTGGTTTAGAGTGATACTAGGTTCTTGGTTTAGAGGGATGCTAGGTTCTTGGTTTAGTCATGCTAGGTTCTTGGTTTAGAGTCATTCTAGGTTCTTGGTTTAGAGTCATGCTAGGTTCTTGGTTTAGAGTGATGCTAGGTTCTTGGTTTAGAGTGGTTCTAGGTTATTGGTTTAGAGGGATGCTAGGTTATTGGTTTAGAGGGATGCTAGGTTCTTGGTTTAGACTAGAGGGATGCTATGTTCTTGGTTTAGAGTGGTTCTAGGTTCTTGGTTTAGAGGGATGCTAGGTTCTTGGTTTAGTCATGCTAGGTTCTTGGTTTAGAGTCATGCTAGGTTATTGGTTTAGAGGGATGCTAGGTTCTTGGTTTAGAGGGATGCTAGGTTCTTGGTTTAGAGGGATGCTAGGTTCTTGGTTTAGACTAGAGGGATGCTAGGTTATTGGTTTAGACTAGAGGGATGCTAGGTTCTTGGTTTAGATGGATGCTAGGTTCTTGGTTTAGAGTGATGCTAGGTTCTTGGTTTAGAGGGATGCTAGGTTCTTGGTTTAGCTACGATCCCAGTTTACTGCTGGCACTATAGATTCTCAGTCTCTCACTCTATGCATTTTGCGGTGTGTGTTAATTGCTTATTATTGTAAGTCGCTAGTCTGGATAAGAGTGTCTGCTAAATGCTGCCCTACATTGTAAATCACCTGTCGGTTGGAAACCTCATATGTCCAAATGTGTTACTTTTCAGGATTGCAAAAGCAGCAAAAGTAGCAGATCTACAAGCTCAGAGACCTGACAGACACAGACACATTGCGTCCTGTATTTTAACAACACCATCCAGCAGGCAGACGGACGGACGGACGGTCCTACAAATCACTTTCTACTCCACACAAAGCCCAGAGTCAGAACAAATACACTGTAAAGCACTTTGCAAATGCACTCCATTCATCATTTACCACCAAATGTTTCCCTAATCTGTCACCCAACGGATAGCACATTAACAGTAACACAGAGAGAAAGAGAGAGATGTTTGTGCGTGCGTGCGCGTGTGTGCGTGCGTGCGTGCGTGTGCGTGCGTGCGTGTGCGTGGGCAATTAAATATGAATGAGTGAAATGGAGTCAGTGCCGGTGGCATACTGAATGTCGGGCAGAATATTTGTACTTATATCTCCATGTTTCATCTTTCATTTCATTAAAGCCCTATTTTATACTTTGTCGAAAAGTATAGCGAAAAGCTCACAACACGTCCATTTCTGTGACTTTGGAAAAGGTTTGAACAATTGAGAACATTCTTTATTCATAATGATGGCCTAGAAATGTTTGCCAGTGGTTCCAATAATTAACAAGAGACATAATACAATAACTACACTGGATCTATTGGAGCACAGGTTATATGTTCTATATGTACAGAAAAAGTACAGCTAGGTTTTGGACATTTTTGGACGATTCATACAGAGTTTATCCACCGTCTTAGTGCAGGGAAGAGTGTTTGTGTGTGTGTGTGTGTGTGTGTGTGTGTGTGTGTGTGTGTGTGTGTGTGTGTGTGTGTGTGTGTGTGTGTGTGTGTGTGTGTGTGTGACGAGGGGGTCATACTGTACCAACTGTGCTGTGAAATTGAGACAGAGTCTACAGGACAGACATGATAACAGCCGCAAAAAGAAGGTGAAATGAGAAACAGAGAGAACAGCTGTATACGTTCCAGGTCATTTCCCACCTCCCCTTCATCTCTCACACACACACAGACAGACAGACAGACAGACAGACAGACAGACAGACAGACAGACAGACAGACAGACAGACAGACAGACAGACAGACAGACAGACATGAGAGAGGGGGCGAATGAAACCTTGCTCTCACTCCCACATGCTCTCACTCCACAGCTGCTACAGGTTCAGCACTAAATCAAATCACACACTGATCCCTATCTGGTGGAGAGAGAGACAGAGAGACACAGAGAGAGAGAGAGAGAGAGAGAGAGAGAGAGAGAGAGAGAGAGAGAGAGAGGGTGGGCTATCTGATGGAGAGAGAGACAGAGAGACACAGAGAGAGAGAGAGAGAGAGAGAGAGAGAGAGAGAGAGAGAGAGAGAGAGAGATGGACATTGGAGAGACACAGAGAGAGAGAGAGAGAGAGAGAGAGAGAGAGAGAGAGAGAGAGAGAGAGAGAGAGAGAGATAGGGGGAGGTCAGAAGAAAAGCAGCACATGATAAAACATAACAGAGGTACATGACAGATAAGTACAAAATAATAGTCTGCTGTATTTGTATTGCATCGTCGGCGTTTCCATCTATTCCATCTTCATCAGGACACATACCCATAGAGATACTGCAATTTAGAAATAGTCTGGTATTAAACATTGACTTGAGTAAAAGTACACAGTAGTACACAATGTGCCACACAGCTTGTAGATCGGGCCATTTTCAAATGGCCGAAATGTACAGTATGCTATATAGGGCTGAAGTGGTTAATGTATGTTTTGCCACAATAATGGCCCGGAGAACCTACCCTATAGCCCCTTAGATAGCACTTTATTAGCATTTTTATACAGACTTATAGCATGTTATGTAGACAGCACTAGAATTGCATTGTTATGTAGTCATAGGCATAGCACTTTATAGTATAGTATGTATAGTTTACATGTATAGTTTCATCATATAGATATTCCACTGTTTCGTTCTTAGCTTACGCATGTTTCATGATGACTATATACTTTTTATGTATGTGATGTATTTCCATGCTTTTTGTTCTTGCTTTACAGATACACTGTAAAGCACTTTGCAAATGCACTCCATTCATCATTTACCACCAAATGTTTCCCTAATCTGTCCTCCTCGAGAGAGATGTTTGCGTGTGCGTGCGTGTGCGTGCGTGGGCAATCAAATATGAATGAGTGAAATGGAGTCAGTGCCGGTGGCATACAATACAAATTGTCACAATTTGTCGGGCAGAATATTTGTACTTATATCTCCATGTTTCATCTTTCATTTCATTAAAGCCCTATTTTATACTTTGTCGAAAAGTCGCTCTGGATTAAGAGCGTCTGCTCAATGCCTAAAATTGTAAATTGTAGTCCACAAAGTAACTAATAACTAAAGTAAATGTACTCGGTTACTTTTACACCACTGCCTAGATGAAGATGGAATGGATGGAAAACGTTGACGATGCACTGAGAGCACAGAGGACACCAGTGTGCACACTATTCTCTTTTAATGTTATAGTTAGCTATTGAAAAATAGCAGATCTACAAGCTCATAGCGCGCCACCGAGTGGCGCGCTACGAGCTTGTAGGTCTGCTATTTTTGAAAAATCGAAGAACGACTGAATGAATGGGTTCATCAGACCAGTGTGTGTCCAGTGTAAACCTCGTATGAATCTGATCTCAGGTCAGAATGGGTTAATTATGATGATACTTTTGCTAGTCTTGCACCTGGCCGGGCCATGGACGGATGGATGGACGTGCGTGCAGTGCACTCACTAACTTCACACATGACATGACAGATAAGTGACACCATCATTACACCTGGGTCTCAGTTGGTCCGGGGACCCCCAGGGGTCCTTGAGGGAGTTATGACAGTTCGGGAAACCAAATGGACCCTTATGGGTCTGTAACTCTGAGAGTGTACTAATGGAACCAAATGGACCCTTATGGGTCTGTAACTCTGAGAGTGTACTAATGGAACCAAATGGACCCTTATGGGTCTGTAACTCTGAGAGTGTACTAATGGAACCAAATGGACCCTTATGGGTCTGTAACTCTGAGAGTGTACTAATGGAACCAAATGGACCCTTATGGGTCTGTAACTCTGAGAGTGTACTAATGGAACCAAATGGACCCTTATGGGTCTGTAACTCTGAGAGTGTACTAATGGAACCAAATGGACCCGTTACACTCTCAGATGGACCCTAACGGGTACATTTGGTTCCATTTGTACACTCTCAGAGTTATTTTTTTTACAATATACATTGGGGATCCCAGGGATGCCATTTTTACCCATTCTGACCTGAGATCAGATTCATACGAGGTTTCCACTGGACACACACACACTGGTCCAGACAACAGTCTTGTCAAAACTCGACTATTGTAACTCCCTCCTTACTGGCCTACCAGCATGTGCACTTAAGCCTCTCCAGCTGATCCAAAATGCAGCAGCTCGCTTGGTCTTCAACCAGCCAAAATTCTCACATGTCTCCCCCCTGCTCCGCTCCCTCCACTGGCTCCCGGTCGCTGCCCGCACAGAATACAAAACTCTGATGCTGGCATTCAAAGCAACCAAAGGTATGGCTCCCTCATATCTTACAAGTATGATTGAACCCTACAAACCCTCCCGCGCACTCAGATCAGCCAACGCAGGGAAACTGGAAGTACCCTCACTAAAAACGCCGGGACAACGCTCCACACGTCCCAAACTCTTCTCCCTTCTGGCTCCAAAACTGTGGAATGCACTTCCCATTGCAGTCAGAACTGCAGCATCACTCCCAATCTTCCGCCGTAGCCTGAAAACCCACCTTTTCAGACTCCATCATGGCCCATAGCACTTACCCTAACCCCTTACATAGCATTTCTGTTGGCTTAGATTAGGGATGCGCCGATCCGATACTCGTATCGGAGATCGGCGCCGATCCGGAGCTAAAATTCTAGATCGGGTATCGGTGGCAATGGGCCGATCCATTATCCGATCCAGTTGCCGCTCCGTTCTCCCGTTGGAACTTGAGACATGCTCCTGTCTGCCCAGTGCACAGCGCACAGTCAAACAGTCCCCAGGCTCCCTCAGCCCGCTCCCTCCTGAGCCTTGAAAGTTGAGGTGAGGGAGAGGAGGGGCTGCGCTCATTCTCGTTCTGTCACTTCTGTCCCCCCGCTGTGTTCTTAACTTCTTTAACAGGTCGCTCGTATTTCTTTATGTAAGATAAAGAATCCGATGAACACGGAGAGCCAAAGAGGACGTCAGTTGCCAAAGCCCCCATTCAATTACATCCTACTTGTTGTTGCTGTTCCTCATGTTAGCGATAGCTGCTAAAGCTATCAACAGTAGCAAAAACACAACACTGCTAGGCTAGCAAGCTAACGTTGCAGCAACACGATCGTTACCGTGTGTGTGTGTGTGTGTGTGTGTGCGTGCGTGCGTGCGTGCGCGCGCGCGTGCGTGCGTGCGTGCGTGCGGGGATTCCGAATATTAAAATAATAATAGTAGTTTGAGTATGCTGGCCCACAGTAGCTACAGAATGTGCGTAGGGAGAGGGAACATATGGGGCTAATGCTGGCCATGAAGCATTGAATAATATCTGAATAGAACATTAACTAGAGTTATAAATAAGGAATAGAAACCAAAATGATGTGGTTGACTATCATCAGAAAGAAATTAAATTGTGGTTGTGCTTTACAACTTTCCTTTAATGTGTAGGCCTAGCTGGTTTATAATCCATAGTTACTATGTATAATAATAATAATAATATTATACATAGTAACTATGGATTATAAACCTAAAATAATAATAATTATAATAATTATAGGCATAATATTATTATGCATAGTAACTATGGATTATAAACCTAAAATAATAATAATTATTATTATAATAATTATAGGCATAATAATAATAAAAAGAATAAACATTTTAAAAACTATGAAAGTGCATAATACTGCACAGCTTTTATTTGTACTTAGAATGTTAAACCCTCAGAAATCGCCATGGTTGACCAATATTATTAATCCACGTGTTAATAATATATATTATATTATTATATATAATATAATATATATAATAATGTATTAAATACATTACATTATACATTAGACATAGGGTATCGGATCGGTACTCTGTATCGGCAGATACTGGACCCCCATGTATCGAAATCGGTATCGAATGCCAAAAAGCTGGATCGGTGCATCCCTAGCTTAGATAGCATTTGACACAGACTTATAGCATGTTATGTAGACAGCACTATAATTGTATTGTATATAGTCATAGCACGCCATAGTACATATGTATAGCATAGTAGTGAATATGTATAGTTTATTATGTATAGTGTATGTATAGTTTCATCATATAGATATTCCACTGTTACCTTCTTATCTTACGCATGTTTCATGATAAATGCTTTTATGTGATGTATTCCCATGCTTTTGTTCTTGCCTAAATGTAAGTCGCTCTGGATTAAGAGCGTCTGCTAAATGCCTAAATTGTAAATTGTAATTGTAAATTGTCTGGTCTGATTAACCCATTCTGACCTGAGATGAGATTCTAGAAATGTCAGTCGCTCTTCGATTTTTCAAAAATAGCAGACCTACAAGCTCGTAGATCTGCTATTTTTCAATAGATAAAGCATAACATGATGCTAACACCAAAATGGGTGCCCGTTCAGAATGGGTTAAACGGGTTGAGAATCACTGCTAGAGCCGTAACAATCTTCCAGGGTCCCTGGCATATCTTTTCAAATGGGGGTCCGCGGGCTAATTAGTGTCAATCTGGGGGTCCTTGACATGAAAGAGTTTGGGAACCACTGCTGTACTGTACTGTACTGTACTGTACTGTACTGTACTGTCTCAACATGGCTTTGTAACTGCAACACAAAATGTGACATTAACAACTTTCAACATGGTGTCGCTGTTTTGGGCATGGCATTATGGGATTTTTTAATACCCAAAGAAACCAAAGGGACAGTTCCCTCAATAGAGGGTATGCGCGTGACATCATCATCAAACCAGGAAGTTAAGCAGGAACGCCTACTGAGTGGAAAAAAAACTACTTTCTGGCCTTGACAGCCCATACATGCAAACAGAAAAGTCCTATCTGATTGCATTAAACAACGTTACACAATGTTAAACTCACTTTGCATGTTGCTTTGCCACTCGATGTGCCGTTCACTTTAAGCATGCGCTGCGCATACCCTCTATAGTAGCAAAAGAGGCTGAACAAACTGCCGAAAGACACGCACATCCAATTACCTACCTGGGTGCCGGATCAAAAGACAGTCCTAGAGTAAGAATAAAAAAGTCTGCTCCCAATAATTATCGACTTAGAAGGTCTGAGGAAGGGCTTTCAAGTACCACCTTTAAAGTAAAGAATTATTGGGAGCTGAAAATTGTGTGCGGACCTTTTTATTCTTACACAGTGCCTCAAGTACATCAATACCCTCATACCTGTGGAACTACATGTCCAAGCGGTGAGTCAGAACACTAGAGGGAGCACCCCTGATCTGTTAGTATCCACATTTCTGATCAAACATGGGAACATTCTCATTCTATACCCTGCCACCAAAATGTGAAAATGCTTGTAGACCTGAAACCCATTTGTACTTGTTTTTGTACTTTAATGCTTGATTATTCTTTTCATCTTCATCGTTATTTTTATAATTGCATTATTAGTATCACTGTTATTGGTATTTTGTTAGGTGTTTCAGTGCAGTTGCCTCTGGTCTTGATGTAGTGTTCGAGTGGTTTGGAGAGCATCTATGTTTTGTTGATGTTGTAAGTGTATTGTTCTGTGCGATCGACATGTCTAATGTATTGTTTTGTCTATGTACTGTATTCATTGTGTTGTGGCCGAGGACCCCCTCTAAAACGAGATGATACATCTCAAGGGGCTATCCTCTAAAGGAAATACATTTTCAATATATGTGTGACCAAAATCTGGCCTGCCACTAGTCTCACGTAGCCAGACAACTATTTCACAAGCTCCAAAATGCAATATAGAGTCTGGAACTACACCTCCCGAAGTCCGAGTAAGGGAGCTGCCATTTCCGTTCACGAAAATACATTTAAAAACATCTTTACATTAAACTTTGTTTAATATCCATTTCTGCTAAGCAGCAAGCTATATATGCTTAGATGATTTCTACACATTTGCGCGACTGTGAAGAATAAACAAAAGTAGGGAGGAGGCTTCACTTCCGCTTCCTCTTTTACTAATGATGACCAGAGCTGCTGTGCTCTTCTAGGGCTTTGAGCAACTAGTCAACTATTCAACTAGTCGACTAGTAAATCCACTAGTTGACCTCGTTGGTAGGTACTAGTAGTTGATACGTTTTTGTAGGCCTCAAGATCAGCTAGTTTATAGTTATTGTCACCAATGTACACAGATTTAAATGTACAAATATTATTTACATAAAACATTTTTGTTATGTTTTTTTTTTTACACAATGGGTAGGCCTAGTTAAACAATTGACTAGTAAACTATAGGCACCTAGTAAAAATCACTAGAAGGGAAAGCCCTAGTGTGCTCCAGACTGTATGACGGAAGCATTTGAAAATTGTGAGAGGCAACACGAGACTATACCCTGACACCATCCATTAAACTGAAGGATGTGTAACACTGCTTCCTTTCAGGAGACCACAAGGAGAGGTGCATGTAGTGCCCATAGAAAGGAGGTGTCATTCACTGCTGCCATTTTCCCTTTTCCTCCTTTTTACATGGCAGGAAAAGTGTCTTGTTTTGTATTGTTGATGACGTGTATTATTGTATTCTTGCTACTAGACCTGTACGTGCCCGTCGGGCCACTGGCCTACATGAGAACGATGGGAACCTAATAATACCCGTTGTCAACTGTATCTGCCAGTCTGCCTGTGTCTGAAGAGTCCAAACTGACTGTGAAAAGTGCAGTGGTTAAGTAATCAATTTGCAGCTGTGGGGTTGCCATGGCAATCAATTGGCTAAGGCAGAGGCTGGAAATTGCACAGGTGAGGGGATTTAGGCTGATTCAGGCCCACTGGCAGAGCCTGACCAGAGCCTTTTGTGGTGGTTCTGGAGAACCGTGGGTCCGACAGACTCGATACCGGGCACTAGAGGGCAGCACGGGTCCATCCGGAACCGAACACCCGAGACCCGAACCGAGAACCGAGCCGTTTCGGGTCCAAAATATTGACTTGTCCCTCGGATCAACTCCAAATTGCCACGGGTCTGGGTCTGATCGACTGAAATGCAGTTACCCGAAATAACCGTGAGGATCCGAGATTTATATATTAAACCCTTCAACTTTAAAAATAGGTTTCAAAAATAGACATGCGTGCGTTGTAATTATTACATTCTAAAGTCCATATTGTCTGTTGAACAGAGTCAACGAGGGCTGGGTCTCGTCATGCACCTCGACATGAGCGCTCTCTCTCTCTCTTTCGCGTACGCACACACACACACACACACACACACACACACACACACACACACACACACACACACACACACACACACACACACACACACACACACAGCTGGCTATATTAATGCAATCATAGCGGCCCCCTTCAGCGAGTGAGGTGAAATGCAAAGCAACAAGCAATGTGGGAGCAATGAGACTGCTCTCATAGAGAGCAGTCTCATGTCATGTTTTTTTTTTTTTTTTTTTTTAATATTTTTTGTCCCACGATTTTGTAACCCATTTTTCACCCCTGTGTCAATCATCCTGTGATGTGATCCTGGGCTCTACACACCCTCCGCCAACCTAGGGAGAGCAACGGACTTAACTCATGCTTCCTTCATGCTTGAGTGTCCAAGTTGCTCCTTTACACCTGACAGGGGGGAGTTTCCCTGGTTGGACATAGCGCGTGGAAGGAACACGTTATTCCAACCAGTTCCTTTCCCCTCCATCAGGCGTCCCTCATGTCTCATGTCATGTTAAAGCATAGAATATTGCAGAGAACACACTATGGGTCCGGATCTATATCGGATCGGATCAGCGCCGTTTTGTTCGGACCAGTTCCAAACAGTCAAATTCTTCTCGGCTCCGTTTCGGAAACCGGATCCAAAACTTTCGGGTCCGGTTCCGGCCGGGTGCGGCCAATTAGAATGTTTCTCGGATCCGGCTCGGTTCGGTTCGGTTCTGATATCAATCACCGGTCCCGTTTCGGACCGGGGCCAATATTATGGACCCGTGCCGCCCTCTACCGGTCACTGCGGGGGTGTGGAACGTGTGTGTGTCGGTGGGGCGAACGGTTCGAGTTACATGCATTACAAACGTACACACACGCAGACAGACACACACACGCAGACAGACACACACACGCAAGTATCCTATAGCCAGGATTTTAGCCTTTTCCTTTTATGTCGGAGTGTACTACGTGCCGTTTACATTTCCAACTAATAAAGTCAATCAATCAAATAACCATTTTCTTCAAAAATAGCAGTTCTACAAGCTTTTTTTCCACTTTTTCGAGCTCGCAGATCTGCTGCCTTTGATGCTTCAGTATGACGCTGTGGTGTGAACAAGAAGGGCATTAATGTACGAAAAATCACAAAAAGTTAATAGATGGAGATAGGAGGTTATAGCAAAATAAGCATATATATACTGTTATTAGTTCATGTGAAACAGCGCGATAGTACCAGATTGTCTGTAATATTAATAACGGGTCGCTGTTCTCCATCGGTGAGTTTGCAGAACTGTGGTGGATAAAATGTTAATCTGCTATAGCTAAACTCACACGGGAACGATTAGTGGCAACTATCACGGAACAATACCTGCGTGATTAGTACCAGGAGTGGGCGAGAGATAACACCAGAGAATGGCTCTGCTCGGAGAGAGAGAGAGAGAGAGAGAGAGAGAGAGAGAGAGAGACAGAGAGAGAGAGAGAGAGAGAGAGAGGTGGAGAGAGAAAGGGGAACCATTGTGTTCCAGGCCTGAATGAATGAATGGTATTTGCACGTCCTGTTCTGTAACCTCTGTTTAACCAGGATATGTTTGCAGAACCTGTTTGCTCGTTCGCTCCTTCTGTTTTAACACATTCACACCTGGGAGCTGACCAGTACAACCACAGCATCCGATAGGTCACTGGGAGCTGACCAGTACAACCACAGCCTCCGATAGGTCACTGGGAGCTGACCAGTACAACCACAGCCTCCGATAGGTCACTGGGAGCTGACCAGTACAACCACAGCCTCCTATAGGTCACTGGGAGCTGACCAGTACAACCACAGCCTCCGATAGGTCACTGGGAGCTGACCAGCACAACCACAGCCTCCTATAGGTCACTGGGAGCTGACCAGTACAACCACAGCCTCCGATAGGTCACTGGAAGCTGACCAGTACAACCACAGCCTCCGATAGGTCACTGGGAGCTGACCAGTACAACCACAGCCTCGGATAGGTCACTGGGAGCTGACCAGCACAACCACAGCCTCCTATAGGTCACTGGGAGCTGACCAGTACAACCACAGCCTCCGATAGGTCACTGGAAGCTGACCAGTACAACCACAGCCTCCGATAGGTCACTGGGAGCTGACCAGTACAACCACAGCCTCCGATAGGTCACTGGGAGCTGACCAGTACAACCACAGCCTCCGATAGGTCACTGGGAGCTGACCAGTACAACCACAGCCTCCGATAGGTCACTGGAAGCTGACCAGTACAACCACAGCCTCCGATAGGTCACTGGGAGCTGACCAGTACAACCACAGCCTCTGATAGGTCACTGGGAGCTGACCAGTACAACCAGCCTTCTACTGTTGGTCACTGGGAGCTGACCAAGGTCAAGGTCAAGGTAAACTTTATTGTCCACAAGGGAAAATTGTCTTGAGCTTTCACCCCAGCTACAGCCACACATAAAACATCAATGACAACAAAAATACATTACAGAGGAAGACACAACATTACACAATTGCACACATGATGTGGATAATCTAGCCTCACGTAGTTACCGCTGTTTCAGAGCCTCGTTCAGCATCTTAGTTGATGCTGATACAAACGATTTTTTAAATCTAATGTACTTCCACTTTGGTTCTTTGTATCTTCTCCCAGAGGGCAGAAGTACAAACTCGCCATTTAAAACATGGGTAACATCACTGACAATTTTTTGAGCCTGTTTTAATGTAGCCTGCTCATAAATAGACTGAAGAGAGGGGAGTTGTCTTACCCCTATATGATCTTCCCTGCAGTCTGCACCAATCTGAACAATTTGGACCTCAGTTGCACTGAGAGGTTACCGAACCAAACTGTGATGCCAAACATGACCATGCTTTCCAAGACTGGTTGTCGTCACACCACTTTACAAAGTTCTGTACCTCTGAAAAGTAGTCAGCTAAATCCCTATCCTTATCCAGAAGGGCTAAGATGGCAGTATCATCCGAGAATTTTATGTAATTGAATGCCACAGACGAAAAACAGTCTAAGTCCACACTATTGATCCATAATGTATAAATGATTGATAAGGGTTCAGGACAACGAGGCCTTTTTCGTGGAGGGGTCAGAATGAAATTTGGACTTTTTGGAATTTTGGAATGTGGTACTATTGTTCGGGTTGCCACTTCTGCACTCATTTGTGTACAGGGTAAAAAGGACAGGTGAGCTAACGCAGCCCTGCGGTGCTCCAGTACTCATGGTTCTGCTCTCTGACATAGTGCCATTCACACTGACCCTTTGTGTGCGTTTAGTTAGGAATGAATGGTACCATCTAATAATAAGCGGATGGACATTTAGGTCCCTCAACCGCTTTAGTAATAGATGTGGCTGTATTGTGTTAAATGCTGAGCTGAAATCTACAAGAAGACCAGTACAACCACAGTCTTCTACTGTTGACCAGTGACCACTGGGAGCTGACCAGTACAACCACAGCCTCCTATAGGTCACTGGGAGCTGACCAGTACAACCACAGCCTCCTATAGGTCACTGAGAGCTGACCAGTACAACCACAGCCTCCTATAGGTCACTGGGAGCTGACCAGTACAACCACAGCCTCCTATAGGTCACTGAGAGCTGACCAGTACAACCACAGCCTCCTATAGGTCACTGAGAGCTGACCAGTACAACCACAGCCTCCTATAGGTCACTGGGAGCTGACCAGTACAACCACAGCCTCCTATAGGTCACTGGGAGCTGACCAGTACAACCACAGCCTCCTATAGGTCACTGGGAGCTGACCAGTACAACCACAGCATCCTATAGGTCACTGGGAGCTGACCAGTACAACCACAGCCTCCTATAGGTCACTGAGAGCTGACCAGTACAACCACAGCCTTCTACTGTTGGTCACTGGGAACTGACCAGTACAACCAGTCTTCTACAGACCCACATATTTCTGGCGCAAACATTTGATAAAATAGCCGTTGTGAGCATGTATATCGACTACCTTTTGGAGAAAAAAATGATTTGATGTACATTGTACGCACACGCACACGCACACACACACACACACACACACACACACACACACACAGTCACATCCAAGGATTAAGTTAAACAGTTTATTAATAACTGACTTCATACACAGAATGGACAAAAATGGAAACGATGAATATTTATCAAAGTGGATTCTGTATCACTCACACACACACACACACACACACACACACACACACACACACACACACACACACACACACACACACACACACACACACACACACACACACTTTGATGTACGTAATCAGATACAGTTCTGTTATATATTATAATATGTCTTTCTTAAAGTGGTTCACACAGCGCGGGAGAAACCAGAAACAGACACAGCAAACACGAATGACAATAAATCAGGACAAAGTTGAACATGAAACGTGATTCATGATGAAACCTGCTGCAGTGCCTGACACATGACTGCCAAGACCAACACACACACACACGCACACGCACACACGCACACACACACACACACACACACACACACACACACACACACACACACACACACACACACGTGCCTGTGAGGAAGTGTATTTTTTTTAGCAGTCGCTTCCTGACTCAGTCATACACGATAAAATCATCAGGGTCCAGGAGGATGGCAGAACAGAGGACAACAGACACAAGATGGACACATTCTGTCCTCCACTGACTCAACTGCTGTGATCATTACTAGTGTCTGTAATGACAGACAGACAGACAGGTACAGTCTGTCTGTCTGTCTGTCCCCACGTGCACATGCACGTGCGTCGCGCGCACACACACACACACACACACACACACACACACACACACACACACACACACACACACACACACACACACACACAGACTAAATTATTCAAACCGAATAACTTTCTTAGTTGGTCGTCTCCTGATTCAGTTCCATGTGATGAAAAGGTGATTCTCTCTCACACACACACACACACACACACACACACACACACACACACACACACACTCACACACACAGAGATACAGCACAAACACACATGCTCACACGTCGTGCACACAAACACACACTGCATGGTTGTGCGAGCGAGACATTCCAGCCAGTGCGTTTCCAGTTGCTCAGACGGTGCATAAACATTCCTGGGTTAAACGAGGCGATCTAATGACAGACACACACACATCATCACAGAATGACATGAATCTGAGCCAAATACAATGTCCTCATCATTCAGAGTGGTCCAGGACACAATGTACAGCCCAAACATACTGACTTCCCACACACGCACACACACGTACACACACACAGGCACAGGCACAGGCAAAGGCACAGCCAGGGAGACGCACGCACACACACACACAGGCACACACACGCACACAGGCACAGGCACAGGCACAGCCAGACGCACGCACGCACGCACGCACGCACGCAATATGTGAGGACATTAACACTTTAAGACGGTACATCTTCCCCCTGCACGCAACTGAAGTGAGAACAAGAGAAACGGATGTTTTTTAAACCCATTCTGACCTGAGATCAGATTTTAAAAAATGCCTTCTACACATCCTGAGAGTTTTCTGAAAAAGCATAGGCGCGCTATGAGCTTGTAGATCTGCCATTTTTCAATAGCTAAAGCATAGCGTAATGCTAACACCAAAAGGGGTTCCCGCCCCAGAATGGGTCAAGGCAGAGGTTCTCAACCTGTGGTCCGGGGGACCAAAAGCAGGTCCTTGAAGGGGGTATAACTTCCAGGAGGTCCCCACAGCTATATATACATGACGGAGAGTTGGTAACCTAATGGAAAACTGTCAGGATTCAGAAGATATTTGTAGAATCGCCCTATAGAAGGTCTAAATGGGTCAATCACAACGATCATCCCTGTAGTTTAGTTTCGCTCATAGGGAAGGAATGTCGCACGCACGCGCGTACGCACGCATGCACGCAGACACACACACACGCACAAACACACACACACACACACACACATACACACACACACACACACACACACAGTGAAATGTCTTCCTTCCAAGCGAGGAAGGTTCCCAGAATAAAAGGATATTCTGGGAACCTTATTCACAACAATAATGAAGAAGAAAAAGCCACAATGCAGAATTATTGGGTCAGAGTCACAATAGACTCTCTTCATATCAGCACACACACACACACACACACACACACACACACACACACACACACACACAAGGATGTATACAGGCTCACACATAATCCTCTGTCTCTGGCTGCGTGTGTGCGTGCCCATGAGTGTGTGCATGTGTGCCGTGTGTGTGTGTGTGACACTCATGGGACAGTCCTAGACACAAATACTGGCCTACACTTCAACAACACACACACTCAGACACATGCGCGCACACACACACACACATATGTACACACACACACACACATGTACACACACACACACACACAGCTATTGTTGTGAGAGATGGAGCGGAGACAGTTCTCTTTCTTTCTCCTTTCTGAGAGATGGAAAGAAAGACAGAAGGAGGGATGAAAAGAGGGATGGAGGGATGAGAGGACAGACAGAGGGATGAAAAGAGGGATGGAGGGATGAGAGGACAGACAGAGGGATGAAAAGAGGGATGGAGGGATGAGAGGACAGACAGAGGAGTCTCTAAAGAGGATTCTGTCTTTTTTTGTGTATAGAAAGGGGGGGGGGGGGGGGGGGGGCGGGTAAGACCTCCCCCAAAGGAAAATGGATTGGAGAGAGAGAGAGAGAGAGAGAGAGAGAGAGACGGAGGATTTCTAGCATGAGGGATGCTGCTTTCATTTTGTGTGTTGTGTGTTTGTTGTCTCCACCAGCCGAAGGCATGGGGAGAGTATGTTTTGCACTCCGTCCGTCCGTGTGTCCGTGTGTCCGTGTGTCCGTCCGTCCGTGAACAGCTAATCTCAGCCACCGTTAACCCGGTCGATGCCAAATTTTGCACACACACTCCCTGGATGCCAACCATGAACCTCTGCCCCAAACTTTCCAGAACGGCCTGTTATAGCGCCACCAGGAGGCCGCTTTGTGCAAAACAAGTTTTTGCACAGTACACCTACAGATTTTGTCCAAACATCACGCAAATTAGTACACAGTCTCTCTAGAGCCATTCAACGAAACGGGTCTTTCAGATTTCTCAGACTCCATCCTGATTGGTTAAGATTGGCTTCCAAAGTTCACAGGAGTGCTCAGTTTCAAACAAAATGCTGCAAATCATGAACACATCGCGTGATTTCCCTGAAATTGTGCACGCACATTCCCACTAGGCCGAGGACGAAATGCCACATGAACAATTTCAACTCAGCCTCAAGGTGGCGCTATAACTGGCCCAAAAGTGTTTTTACCTCTAACTGCACGGATC
The DNA here is from genome assembly GCF_964188405.1 of Protomyctophum parallelum. Classification (NCBI taxonomy): domain Eukaryota; kingdom Metazoa; phylum Chordata; class Actinopteri; order Myctophiformes; family Myctophidae; genus Protomyctophum; species Protomyctophum parallelum. Next base: position 67,420,859 of record NC_139697.1, read on the forward strand.
TGTGGATAACCTGGTGGAGACCTGTGCCCAGAAGGGCACTTTTTCTAGTTTGTTGTGTTTTCTTCAGAATTATTCAATTGTGTATAGGGGGCGCTATAAGCCATTTTGCCACACCCATTTCAAGAGCCATAACAAACGTATAATGTTATCAAAAGTATAGCAGATGCATATACAAGCTCGAAGAAAACGCGGCGCTCGCGGATCTGCTTGATGCTTTCGTGTGCCGATGTAGCGTGATTGACGGGGTGTTAACCCATTTTGGGGCGGGGACCCCTTTTGGTGTTAGCATTATGCTATGCTTTAGCTATTGAAAAATAGCAGATCTACAAGCTCATAGCGCTATGAGCTTGTAGATCTGCTACTTTTGAAAAATCGAAGAACGACTGACATGGAAACATGGCTTTTTCAGAAAGCTGTCAGGATGTAGAAGACATTTTTGTAATCTGATCTCAGGTTAATTTACAGAATAAAAGGTTGGAATGTGGAGCATGGTTCCTGCAGCCCGACAGCAACGGTATATTACTTTTGGCTCCCCCTGATGTTATGATCCCTGGCTGGACGGTGCCTGAGCAGGCCCTATATACAGACCAGCTCCATCTCTCTCTCTCTCTCTCTCTCTGATGTCACGCAAACACAGAACAGAACAAAACAGAACACACACCATCGCATGTCGAACTGTCCAGACATGCAGGCAGAAACCTCTCCACATTCTAACGGTGATTTTTTTGTGTTTGTGATTTTTTTTGTGACGCTGCATAGTAAACAAAGCGTCACAGAGAAATCACACCCGTGTGAACCCCCCCCCCCCCTCTCTCTCTCTCTCTTTCTCACTAGCAGGCAACAGTGCAGCACTCTCTCTCTCTCTCTCTGTTTCTGGCACAACAGCTGCCCCTACTGGTACTAATAGTCATACTCATTAACCAACACATAGGCACATAGGTGAACCAACACATAGGTAGGTGAACACGGACATTGCTGTTCCTTGGAGTGGTTGCACCACTCAAAAAGTATCAAACGTATAGCAGATCTACAAGAGACCTGTTTCAACTCAACAGTGTTGAGGGGGCCTGACATGCTTGCAGATCTCTACTGAGACACACTGCTAAAGTATATACTTTGGAGAAGAGTCTGGGACGCGGTGGAGCGCCGTCCCGGTTGTTTTAGGGGAGGTTCCGACAGCGTGCCTGTGTTGGCTAATTAGAGTGAGAGCGAATTAGGTTCTCAGTGTCAGAGGATGGGGTAGTGAGTGACCCATTTGTTTGCACCGATGCACTACGCACACACATGCACACACACACACACATGCACGCACAAACTGTGTGTGGGTCTTTCCCAGACGGTATGAGTGGTGCATTGAATGCCAACCTTGAGTCTGTTAATATTAACCTTCAATACAACAATATCATCTCACACACACACACACACACACACACACACACACACACACACACACACACACACACACACACACACACACGTCCCCAGTCCTCCCCACAAATACACAAAACACACACACACACACAGTCATAGATAATGGTAATTCTATTAGGAAAATGTGATGAAGTGGTTTAACTGAAGTGCGTGCGTGCGTGCGTGCGTGCGTGCGTGCGTGCGTGCGTGCGTGCGTGCGTGCGTGCGTGCGTGCGTGCGTGCGTGTCTCCATTAAGTCATTGACTTGTTAGCCACCAATCTAATTCAGAGCCATGCCTCACGCTCCATTACCCAGCATTCCACAGGAAAGACAAGTGTCACTCATATACCTCTCTCTCTCCCTCTCTCCCTCTCTCTCTCTCTCTCTCTCTCCCCCCATCACTGTCACTCCACTGCAATCAGCAGGGTTGCCACGGTTACCACTCACAGTCCAATCACGTAAAGGACTGATTAGGGAGTGTTGAACTTTCACTCGAAAACAACGACCGCTCTCACACACAACAACCTGTCCACATTCTACACACACACACACACACACAAATAGTTTCTCTGGCACAGAGAATTAACGCTGGTTTGATCAAAAGAGGCAGACAGAGGCACCAGAGAGGCGGATAGGAGGGAGAGATGAAGAAAGAAACAGAAGAGAGGCAATGAAAGCAAAAGGAAGTTAAAAATAAGAATGTCATGAAACTAAACCTGCATGTTGTGACTTCTCTTTTCTGCTCAATTCAACATCCTCTCCTGTGTCTCTCTCTCTCTCTCTCTCTCTGCAGAGCCAGAGTGTGAATTCACACTGTCCAAATTTAGATTTATATTTTAAACACCGTCCTCTCCTCTCCTCTCCTCTCCTCTCCTCTCCTCTCCTCTCCTCTCCTCTCCTCTCCTCTCCTCTCCTCTCCTCTCCTCTCCTCTCCTCTCCTCTCCTCTCCCCCCTCCCCTCCCCTCCTTACACATCTACCCCAGGCAGTGGATTATGGGCTGCACGGAGCTGATCTTCCTTCTCACTTCCACTTCACTGTGCTGACGGCTGACGTTTAAACATGCATGACTAATAAAAGTGTGATTAGGGATGGAGGCATGGTGACGCAGTATAGAAGAGGGGCTGTCCGCAGCATGGAGCATTAATCCATTTAGACCCCCGCCCCGAGGACGATTCTAAAATAAATGTCTTTCTGAAGAATAAAACATGTTTCTCTGTTCAGTGGTGCTCAAGGACCCCTAGAAATATCTGTATTTGGTCGCGCACGGACCCCCATATGAAAATATGTAGTTCCAGGGACCCACCCCGAAGAAGCAAAGATTTGAGTTAAAAACATTCGCTCTGAAAGAATATATATATTCAAAGATTTACGCCACATTTTTAACGATTTAAAAAAAATTGCATATCTACAAGCTTGTAGATATGCAATTTTTCAACAGCTAAAGCATAACATAATATACTTAAAACACCAAAAGGTGTTCCCGCCTAGAATGGGTTAATGACTAAATGCCAGTCGTACAATTAAGATAATTGTGATTTAATGGAGTTTTGGCATTGAACACTGTCTGGAACATGAATAAGATTATACCGTACATTTCTGTTTTGCCTTTTAGGCACAGAGCGCAGATTACAAATATCTGAATATACACAAAGCCTATTAGTGAAATATACAAAGACATGACAATGAACAGATAGATAATAGAGCGATAGATAGAAACGATCGATACTAAATCGATAACAATGATGTAAATATGGCATATTGATCTCCTCCAGCTGTTTCTAATCGCCTATAGTTGCGGCGCATTGTCTGCTGTCCTATATTGTCTTGTGTGGTCCACTGTTTTACTGAGATAGTACTGCACAAACCAATAGGCTCTGTGCACACATAGGCCATTTTGGAAATAACTCCTCCTATACTTCCGGTCCGGAGTCCGGACCTCTTCCGAAGCCTATATATTTTGTACCTACAGTATATGGAACTAAGATGGTTCTATAGCTGAACAAAAGGCCATCTTCTGATTTCAGTGTGTGTGTGTGTGTGTGTGTGTGTGTGTGTGTGTGTGTGTGTGTGTGTGTGTGTGTGTGTGTGTGTGTATATTCCTTTAAGGTCCACACACACACACACACACACACACGTGTTTGGCGTGTGTGTGTGTATATTCCTTTAAGGTCCACACACACACACACACACACACACGTGTTTGGCGTGTGTGTAGGGACCAAACCCACTGTGTTTCACACACATTTCATCAGAACTCTACACCCTGGAATAATACCTCTGCCTGGGGGACACGTTACCACGGCGACCACAGCTGCCTGAGGCCTAGAGGGGCCGTGTGATTGGACCATTCATCACCCCAGGCAGGCAGGCAGGCAGCTCCTCGTCTATACAGTACCACCCCACGGCCTGGAAGGAAAGGAACCTCTGTTTAACTATATAGCACCCCACGGCCTGGAAGGAAAGGAACCTCTGTTTAACTATATAGCCCCCACGGCCTGGAAGGAAAGGAACCTCTGTTTAACTATATAGCACCCCACGGCCTGGAAGGAAAGGAACCTCTGTTTAACTATACCACCACACGGCCTGGAAGGGAAGGAACCTCTGTTTAACTATACCACCCCACGGCCTGGAAGGAAAGGAACCTCTGTTTAACTATGCCACCCCACGTCTCAGGCCTCTGTTCAACTGTCCGTGTCCCCTTTATGCCCATATATGGAGGTCCCTGTTGTCCTCAGTATAACATGACTAAAACCAAATGGACTTGAACTACGACTATCAAAAACATGGCTGTCAAAATCAACACCACGGACTGTGAGCTACAGTAATACCTCATGGTGCGTCAAAGGACCAGCGATTACCATTTACAGTTCAGCCACTTAAACTGCACTCCACAGTGACTTACAGCAGTGCGGACGGAACGGACCTTTTCAACCACGCAAAGTGGCCAAAAAATCAATATTCTGCATATGGTAATGTATATTTGTCACTAAATGTTTCTATATCATGAATTTAATACTCCGGGGTCTAAAAAACAAACACTGCCAGACGCAACGTTGCTCTAAACAAACACGAAAAGTCCATAGACTCACGTTCAAAGTGCTCGAAACAATGACGTAAATCCGAAAGCCAGACGTCGTCGGAGTGTCTAGCACGTCCCTCATAAAGCCATGTCGTGTATACCGTACTGTACAGCGTACTGTACGTATACCGTACCGTCAGCTTCTTTCAGCATGCCTGCATGCATAAACGCACACAGCGATCAATAACACACACTGATGGAGACAGGAAGAGCTCGTTAGGAACAACCGCCGGACACCCCTGGAATCCAAAAACATCCTCCACTTCCTGCTATGTACGCAGAAAGAGCAGACGTTATTTCAAGACCCTCTTAACTCATCGATTGCGCAAAACGCTCTAAAGCGTTTTATTAATCTCGAGCGCCGTCTGCGCATCACGCTCTAAAGCGTTTTATTGGTGTTTTTACTGTATACTGTACATCAACTTCTCTGACGCCCGGACAACACATAATGTAACACTGATCCTCTCCAGAAAGATCCGCTGTGAGATCCGGGAGTTTAAAGCCCCCCACCTCCTGAAAAGAGGCCTGGTCTAACCACATTCCAGGCATGCCGTATCCATTACGACGTACTGGGGAGGCGGCATCGCCGTCCTGCACACGGCATAGACCAACGCAGATCAGGGGATCTAAAATGGAGCTACCCATTTTCTAGTGTGTGTGAAATTTGTGAATACACTCGATTACCCTTCCCCTCCTGTTTCTACATGGTTTCTCCCGAGGCATCTCTCCATCGCATTACAGTTTCTTCCCCCCCCCCCCACTCATTCACACAGATCCACTCGACACAGCCCTCTCTAATTCTTTCCAACGACAACTCACCGGTCTGCCGCCTCATTCTCGGAAATATAAACCCGTATATAAACCAAGAATAATCTCCAACGGTCGATCGCCATTTCACGCACACGGACAGGTATACGCGAAACGAATGACGTATTCTCGAAGGACCGCCATAGGAGAAGCAGTATACATCTGACCAACTGTCTTTTTTTCGCCGTCGCGTCAGCCATGTTTGGACAAAGAAGCAGTATACTAGGCTAGCAGATATCACACCGTGGAACCCCCCCCACACTGCGAGTTGCGATCGATCGTTTTGCAGTTTGCAATGCTACTCTCATTCTCGGAAAAAAGATTCTCGGCAGTTGATCACCATAATCGCCATAGCGCCTTCGCCAGCCAATTGCAGTGATAAGGCGTCTGGGACGTAATCGACCCGTTTGTAATGGATAACTAATACAATCCTAAGCTGCGGAAGCCATCGTGTTGTCTGTCATTTTGTCGAAATCACAGCCAGCCGGACTACGCTTATCGCTCCTGTGGTTCATGTCCAGACATGTCGTGGAACCCCCCCCCCCACTGCGAGTTGAGTCGCTCCTGTGGTTCATGTCCAGACATGTCAACCTCTCAAGTCACTGTTATGCTATCAAACGATCTGTTGATTTTGTTTACTGAGACAATGATCACATATGTGCATAGAATCATCATCATCATGACGTTATCATGACAGGCAGATATAAACATAAATAAATTATCATATACATACTACACACTGAATGAAAGCCCTAAATGTCTAATTTTAGGAGGAAAACAAATAAAATACACATATCCCATATACTGTTTGTCAATACTAGACTATTGAATCCATTTCATTTATAAAATTCTCTTTTTCAGAGAGAACTTTAGCCCATTCTGACCTGAGATCAGATTCATACGAGGTTTCCACTGGACACACACTGGTCTGATTAGAGAAAGCATGGACCTATAGAACTATTATTCACAAAATAAGGCATATAGCGACATGTACATACTATATACCGTATGAAACAGAAGACTCTCTGCTTTCATAAGAAAAAAACTAATACTGTAATAATAATAAAAATCACACCCATGTGAAGTGAGCAGTGCAATGTTGTGAAGTGAGCAGTGCAACATTGCACTGCTCACTTCACAGGGGTGTGATTTTCATTATTATTACAGTAGAAGTATTTTTCTTATGAAAGCAGAGAGTCTTCTGTTTCATACGGTATATAGTATGTATAGGCCTTATTTTGTGAATATTTAGTTGTCAGTTCCTTGTCTTGTCTAAAATACTCTGAGGATTTCAGAAAATGCATGGACCTGAAGAACCATTATTCACAAAATAAGGCCTATAGCGACATGTACATACTATATACCGTATGAAACAGAAGACTCTCTGCTTTCATAAGAAAAATACTTCTACTGTAATAATAATAAAAATCACACCCATGTGAAGTGAGCAGTGCAATGTTGTGCAACATTGCACTGCTCACTTCACAGGGGTGTGATTTGTATTATTATTACAGTAGAAGTATTTTTCTTATGAAAGCAGAGAGTCTTCTGTTTCATACGGTATATAGTATGTACATGTCGCTATAGGCCTTATTTTGTGAATAATGGTTCTTCAGGTCCATGCATTTTCTGAAATCCTCTCTGGTGGGCGCAAGCTGCATTCAACAGCCAATTACTGACAAACTATACATGGGACCATGTGTATTTGTTTTCCTCCTAAAAGTAGACATTCAGGGCTTTCATTCAGTGTGTAGTATGTATATGATATTATTTGTGTTCATTTTTATATCTGTCTGTCAATGTCTGTCAACTTCAACCTTCCATATCTCTGCTGTTTTTTCAAAAGAGCAGCGTGCAGTGAAAAGCAGGTTTTAGAAAAAGGTCAATATCTCCAGAATGGAAGATGGTAGAATCATATATTTTTTTTTAAATTGAAGTGGACTAGTTTGGCTTCCTTTTGATTTATGCAATGTGCGATGTGCTATAAGAGGCCCCTCGCTGTGGGCCCCTAAAAAGTTAAAAAGTCCAATGTTAATCGCTTAGCAGAAGCAATCCTGAGTAGAATTTCAAAAGTTAGCAATCAATGTGTTAAAAGCGGCACTTCCCAAACCTTTTAGCCCCCGTGACCCCAACAGAGAAACTACATTGTTTTGCCCGGGACCCAACTTAGTGAAGATAGTAGTATAGTAGAAGCTATAGGCCTACATGTGGGACCAGGGCTCTAAAGTGTAGCGTGTTGTAGGGCCTTGCTGCACACACAGTAGAAGCTAAAGTTTAGCGTGTTGTAGGGCCTTGCTGCACACGCAGTAGAAGCTAAAGTTTAGCGTGTTGTAGGGCCTTGCTGCACACGCAGTAGAAGCTAAAGTTTAGCGTGTTGTAGGGCCTTGCTGCACACGCAGTAGAAGCTAAAGTGTAGCGTGTTGTAGGGCCTTGCTGCACACGCAGTAGAAGCTAAAGTTTAGCGTGTTGTAGGGCCTTGCTGCACACGCAGTAGAAGCTAAAGTGTAGCGTGTTGTAGGGCCTTGCTGCACACGCAGTAGAAGCTAAAGTGTAGCGTGTTGTAGGGCCTTGCTGCACACGCAGTAGAAGCTAAAGTGTAGCGTGTTGTGTAGGGCCTTGCTGCACACGCAGTAGAAGCTAAAGTGTAGCGTGTTGTAGGGCCTTGCTGCACACGCAGTAGAAGCTAAAGTGTAGCGTGTTGTAGGGCCTTGCTGCACACGCAGTAGAAGCTAAAGTGTAGCGTGTTGTAGGGCCTTGCTGTACACGCAGTAGAAGCTAAAGTGTAGCGTGTTGTAGGGCCTTGCTGCACACGTCTATACATCATGTGACACCCTCACACCAGGTTCAGTGGCTGCAATACTTTTCATATAGTTTATAGGAGAGACAGAAGAAGGACTCCTTCTTCTGTCTCTGATGAAAACTAAGCGAGCGATAGTAACGGTCTGCGCAAATCAGTGGCGCCTGCCTGGCAAGGCATGGGGGGACCTTTTTTGTGGGCGTTTGCATTGACCAGACTCAATCGGGGGGGGGGGGGGGGGACACACACTGTGTCAATACAATAAACAGGGCCAGGCGCCCCTGAGAAGGACAGCTATATTTCATACTGCATACATCTAAGACATGAGGTTAGACATATGCTGCTACAGGTTCACAAGGGGTTTCGCAACGTTCTCTCAACAACACCGAATGGATAACAACGACTAATAAGAAGACCAGACGATGAAGGCAGAGACACCTAAACGACCTAGTGGTTTTTTTTATAGCTAATGGATCTTCTAAAGAGCAGGTGGTACGGCTGCTACAAAACAGCCGCAGAATGTACAGGTATATACACCTTAAAAGCATGCTATATGCAGCATTCCAGCTTTGATGTCATTCTATATCCAAAGATGATGAACTCCTCCCCCCCCCCCCCCGCCGCCCCAGGACACATGGGTCCGGGGAGACGGTGGATGTGGCCGGAGGGGGGAGGGGGGGAACGTTTGATACCAGATCAGCTATACTCTGATTCTCCAAAAGCCACCCCCCCCCCCCCCCCCAGACCCTCTCCTTTGTGTCTGACTATACTGTGGTTTAACTTCAAACGGCTTCTGTCCACCTTTCATTTCTCCCCCTGCGGCGCACGGTTAAAGCATAATATATACACAATGCAACACCACACAGGAGAGAGAAGAAGTAACTGGTGGAAAGTAACTAAGTACATTTACTCAAGTACTGTAGTACTCGAGTAACATTTTGAGGTACTTTTACTTACTGGAGTATTTTCCATTTTCCAATACTTTGACTTCTACTTTCATCTGGGAACCAAATATTGTACTTTTACTCCAATACATTTATTTGAAAACATTAGTTACTATAGTTACTTTGTAGATTTGTGATTATTGCATAATGCATACATTAACCACTAAATTTCAGGCCATTTGAAAACATCCGATCAACAAGCTCACAATGCATCGCAATGTCACGCATTGTGAGCTTTGTAGATCTGCTATTTTCAAAATAATTTTCAACATTTGATAACTTGAAAAAGGGGAAATTCTGCATCTTGAGCACTTTTACCTTTGGTACTTTAAGTACATTTTGTTGCCAATACTTTTGTAATTTTACTCAAGTGCATTTTAAATTATTCTAACGTAGTATTTCTACATTGCAGTATTGATACTTTTACTTAAGGTAAAAGAAATACCACCACTGAAACGCATTGACCGGTTTTTAACGGGAACCCCTTTTGGTGTTTTAAGCATTATGTTATACTTTAGCTATTGAAAAATAGCAGATCTACAAGCTCGTAGCGCAGCTTGTAGGTCTGCTATTTTTGAAAAATGGTCCTCAGGTCTAAATGGGTTAACAGTGAGCTGTCCTCAGGCACGGAGCCAGGAGGGACTATAGGGAGAGAATTCCTATAACATGAGTCATCGTGACATTTTGGGACAGAGAAGTGATTAGTAGAAATGTATTGTTTATTGTAAACGCAGCAGGGCAGGAGTCTACGGCTGCCTTTAACACTAGGAAGTCTGAGCAGCCGTTCTGACCGAATTTGAAATTTCAACGTTTATTTTCTTAGCCCATGGAGTCCAGAGAAAGTTCCCCTTGCATGACTTTGTCTAAATATTCGGTTGAAATCATCTCTGTTTTTTTTTCCATTTGAAACATTTTGTAAATATGATTTTAGGCATATATCTCTTACTCAGTCTGACTATAATCGGCCCAATCGACCGCCGTCACCCTTTCTCCCCCTCTCGTCTTTTGTTTGCGCTGCTTGATAATGGTGTTAATGGTGATTCCCCGACATTTCCTTTTCACTTGATATCGTTTCGTAGAGAGCGCCTACACAACCGATTTATATACCAAATGAAAGCCCCAATTCCATAGTTTACATGGTATTTTGATTTTTTTTAAATGAGCAAAAAATGAGCGAGTTAGGGTGGTTATGGTGGTAGGGGTGGAGAAAAAAAAAGAACACACAAACGGACAGCTGGAGAAGACATTGTTGTTGTTGCTGCATTCCATGTCCAACGAATTAAATCATATACATTTGGCTGGTTAATTAACTTGGAATTTGTTTATTATTATTTATTTATTATTAAGATAATAGGAATATGAATACAATGATTATTATCATTGTTATTATTATTATTATTATTATTGAATGCTCGGTTAGACTCGACCCGACATTTACTTTCCATGAAGCGAGAACGCTTGCCGATGCGCGATACAAAATAAAAAGTGTTTGAATAATTCCAACCAGATAGACCTCCCGAACCGCTAAATGTTTTGTCAGTCAAAAGAACAGTTCTTTCTGCAAGCGACGTGGAACTTATGTAGGCATGCTGCTGTGGATTCATTTGTTCTGGCATATAGGCTCAATATCGCCAGCTCTTTGTCAGTCAAAAGAGTTCAGCCTGTCCGTCCTTCTTTATCTGTAAACTTTTTTTGCAGGCTTTCTATTTAGTGTCTATTTAGTGTGCAAGGCTTACATCCGGTAAGCCACTGTATGCGCTGACTTCCATACACAACACATACACGAACCGTATCCTCTCCTCACCGGATGTTGAATTCACAGTGCTAACGGCCGTATTATGAACGATGTTTTTTTATTCATTAAACTGATATAACAACATAACGTGGCTAATAATTGTTTATTTGGAATGTACTTTGGCTGGTAATTTAGGTAAATATAACGCGACTCACTTGTATAAGTAATTTACCGCGGACAGGCCGCATTTAATGCAATACATTGGCTTTAGTAATGTTGTTAGCTTATAATATTAGCAACTGTAAGCTAACGGCTGGAGGACTACGGACAATCCGGTCAATAACATCATTACACTTAAACATTAATACAATTATGTCATGTTTACATGCCTAGTCAAGCAGTCTGTACATCGCGTGGGGTGACATATATTAATTACATCGATAACACACAAGAAAAGACAAGTGATCTTGCTCTTTTGGAAGGAAAAATAACAACAAAAGGCAGCAACGTGACACTCTTCCATGGCTATGTTGCAATATAGTACTAACGGGCAACGGCAAAATATATATTTTTCACATGTATTATTAGTTTTATACATTTTAGGAGTGAAAACATGTGTTAAGAAACATATTATGATTTGATTCGTTGGAAATGGGATGCAGGCTTGAACAATGTCTTCTCCAGCTGGAGAGGGACGTGTGGGGGAGAGAGTGGCCAATCAAATCGCACCAAAAACACGGTCCCCTTGACCGTTCAGCCGACTGAGTAGTAGTGATTTTTTTTCAGACTTCGTAGTGTTAAAGAACATAACCATGATGGATTACAGGAGGAAACCAAATGGAACCGCATGTCTAAAACACTTTGATTTAAATTACTTAAGATATCTATCTATAAATGCACCAAGTCTCTCTCTCTCTGTGTGTGTGTGTGTGTGTGTGTGTGTGTGTGTGTGTGTGTGTGTGTGTGTGTGTGTGTGTGTGTGTGTGTGTGTGTGTGTGTGTGTGTGTGTGTGTGTGTGTGTGTGTCAAGGTTATAATAGTTAACTAAAACTAACTAAAAAAACTAAAACTAGAATTAAAAAAACATTTTAGTTAACTGAAACTAATAAAAAATAAAAATAAATTAGAAAATGATAACTAAACTGAAACTGTATTGTGTCCTCAAAACTAACTGAAATTATAGACAAAATACCCGTAGTTTTAGTTTTTATCAATATTTATATGCCTTTCGGATATTTATAATATAATTCATTAGATTAATTTCCTCATTTCTCCAACAACGGCAGTTTTCAGCACCGTACGGCAGCATGTAGCCACGCTAACCCTAAACCAAAGCACGAAAAAAACTAAAACTAAACTAAAACTAAGGGCAGATTCATACTCCTATTTTACCGCTGTTTAGGCGCTGTAGTGCCGAAATGATTTCGGCTCGTCAGACATTTTCAGTAGCACCGAAGAGCCGACTTTTGGACTGTACCCTCCCCCCCCCTGAACCTCAAAGGACGTCACATTGTAGGCTCTACAGCGCCGAACAGACTTTTATTCGGCTCTAAAATAGGAGTATGAATCGGCCCTAAGCGTTTCACCAAAATAAAAACTAACAACCCCGGTCTAAAAACTAACTAAAACTAACTGAATTAGAAAATAATATGACATCTGCATAGACTCCATAGTTGGGCAAGCCTGAGAAAGAACTCCATAAGTCCATATATGGGCATAAAAGGGACACATACATAATAACTGGGTGGGCCATGCATTTCCAACTTGCATCGTTCCAGGTAGGCCAGTGCCCCCCCCCCCCCCCCCGCTCTAGTAAGAATACCATATGAATAAACAATATGAATCAACAGGGCTACTTTATATTTCATGAATAATAAATGAATAAACATTCCTTACGTTTCAGTCTTTGGTTTAAGTGCCTATGATGTGGTTTATTGAAACATAATGCACTCTGTGCTGCGGATCGACTCTTTAATGTTTAAGAAGCAGGCACTCACTGGTATAGAGGCTATGCGCATGCTTAAAGTGAATGGCATATCGAGTGGCAAAGCAACATGCAAAGTGAGATTAACATTGTTTAACGTTGTTTAATGCAATCAGATAGGACATTTCTGTTTGGATGTATGGGCTGTCAAGGCCAGAAAGTCGTTTTTTTGCCACTCAGTAAGCGTTCCTGCATCATCATCATCCTGGTTTGATGATGATGTCCTGCATTCTTCTCTTCAACTGCAGCTGATCTGGTGTCTATTATATGACCTGATAATACAGAGGCTCTCACATCAGCATCAGGCGTGCGTGCGTGTGTGTGTGTGTGGGGGGGGGGGGGGGGTGTGTGTGTGTGTGTGTGTGTGTGTGTGTGTGTGTGTGTGTGTGTGTGTGTGTGTGTGTGTGTGTGTGTGTGTGTGTGTGTGTGTATTTTTCAATAGCTAAAGTATAACATAATGCTTAGTTAAAACACCAAAAGGGTCCGCTGCCCCCCCAGGTTGGCAGAGGAAGTGTAGCGCCCAGGATTACATTAGATAATTGGCACTGGGTGAAAAGAAGACTGGGTTACAAAATCGTGGGATAAAAATTTAGAAAAAAACAAAAACACCAAAAGGGGTTCCCGTCCAGAATGGGTTAAGCGACTCAATACAACAACAACACACACACACACACACACACACACACACACACACACACACACAGAGCAGGACAGATAGAGCCGGGTGAGTTATGATTACATGCCGGAAAGTGACATGAAGATCTGCAATTATGAGTTATTAGTAGTTAGTTATGATTATTTGTACTTCCAATTTCCAATACTTTTACTTCTACTCCACTATACATCCAAATGTTGTACTTTTACTGCACTACATTTATTTTAAAACTTTAGTTGCTAGTTAACTTTGTAGATTTGGATTATTATTACAAAACATAACACATAATTATACCACACAAAATAGCCGATCTACAAGCTCACAATGCGTCGCAATGACACGAATTCTGAGCTTGTGGATCGACTATTTTCAAAAGGTTTGTATAGACAATTGAAAGTACACTTTGATGCCAATACTTTTGTACTTTTTTTTTACTCAAGTACGTATGTTGAATTCAGGACGTTTACTTTCAACAGAGTACTTCAAGATTGCCGTATTGATTCTTTGAGTACTTTTTCCACCACTGCCTGCAGTGTCATGATGTTCTTAAAACACCGTTAATATTGTTCCATGTCCTCGTGTTGCACTACATCCATATGTCCGTCCCGCATACATGTGTTTAACTATAAACACATGCTTTTGTGGTTTGGTGGATTTGTTCCCCTTCCCTCTATGTATGCAGACGTACTTTCCTTCTTCGTGGCTCAGTGGATCGACCATGTGGATTTGTACCTTTGGACGTGTTTTTTTTTGTTGCCTAAAGCCATTCTGACTTGAGATCAGATTTAAAAAAATGTCTTCTACATCCTGACAGTTTTCTGAAAAGGCTATGTTTCTATGTCAGTCCTTCTTCGATTTTTCAAAAATAGCAGACCTACAAGCTCGTAGCGCGCCACTCGGTGGCGCGCTATGAGCTTGTAGATCTGCTATTTTTCAATAGCTAAAGCATAGCATAATGCTAACACCAAAAGGGGTTCCCACCCAAAATGGGCTAAAGCCCTAACCACACCAAAGGGTCACCACCATGCAACTCCTTGCGTCCAAACGGTAAAACCGCTAACGCTAAAACCGTCTGGACCCTTTGGTGTGGTTTGGGGCCATTGAATTCCACGCGTAGAATCACTAGGGAACAACGCGGGTCAACGTGCAACAGGACATATCGCATTCATTATGTTATGTTGTATAACTATTATTATTATTATCATCATCATTTGATTTTTTGCACTCACTGTATAGGACGTAGCATTTTCATAATGTGTGATTGGATTCAATGCCGTTAATGAGGCTGTTTTTTTCAAGGTTTGCAATGTTTAGTGTCGTTTTGTCCAGTCCATGTACGTAATTAGTTGTAATTAATTGTTTTATTGTTTACACATGTCACAATAATGATTGTATCTGTGTTGCAGGGAGCGCACATCTCAAGGAGTCTTTTTTCCTAATAACCCATTTCGGGAGGGAACCCCTGTTGGTGTTAGCCTTACGTTATGCTTTAGCTATTGAAAAATAGCAGATCTACAAGCTCATAGCGTGCCACCGAGTGGCGCGCTACGAGCTTGTAGGTCTGCTATTTTAGAAAAATTGAAGAACGACTGACATAGAAACATATGCTTTTTCAGGAAACTGTCAGGATGTAGAAGACATTTTTTTTATCTGATCTCAGGTCAAAATGGGTTTAAAGAAACTTGAATCGTCATCACACCGCAGGGACAACGCTAAAACCGTCTCCCTTTGGTGTGGTCAGGGCTTTATGCTATGATTGTGACATGTATCCGTGTTGCAGGGAGCGCACATCTCAAGGGGTCTTTTTTCCTAATAAAGAAACAGAGTGCGGACTACCTTTCCTATTGAGGACCTGCCGGTGGCGTTGCTAAATGGTACAGTGGTGCATTTATATAGCCTGAGACCAGAGACCAGATTCTACAAAATATCTTCTAAATCATGACAGTTTACCGACAAAACCTCATGTTTCTATATGTCAGTGGTTCTCAAACTATTGAGATAAGGAACCCCAGAATTGTATGTAATTGGCCACGGACCCCAATCTCAAAATATGTTGTTCCAGGAACGCCTCCAGAAGCAACGATTTGAGTTAAAAACGTTCGCTCTGAAAGAATATATATTCGAAAGATTCTGCGCCACATTTTCACGTTTTTTCAAAAATAGCTTAATGCTTAAAACACCAAAAGGGGTTCCCGTCCTGAATGGGTTAATCTAGGTGGGGGTCCCTGCTTCAGGGGTCTTCCTTACTAGTCTATAAAACATACAAATCCTATGTGTCTAGAGTGTATATATATTCTGGATGGGGATAAAGATGGCAGAGGGGACTTGTATAATTTTAATAGGACAACGGGGGGTGAGGGGGGGGGGTGTCCCTGCTTGTTGTTTGGGGTCAGCGCTGTTTAGGAAGCCGCTCCATTGTTCCGACCTCCTCAAGTGTGAAAAACGGGGGCAAAGCCTGAGCCCCCCCCCCCCCCCCCATCCCATCCCACTACGAACAGCCCCTCTGCTCCGTCCACCATAATGTCAGACATGCAGACATATGCAACATTAAACTAAACTCCCCTCGAGATGTTTTAACACCAAACCAAAGGCCACGTTATCCTTTAGCTTGATTGGCGGCTGCCAATCATTATTTTCAGCAAGACAGGGTGTGGGAGGATCAGTGATGTAAATAGGTTTTCAATGTAATGAGTCCCGGGATGCAGGGGTGGTCTTTTAGATGAGTCCCAGGATGCAGGGGTGGTCTTTAGATGAGTCCCAGGATGCAGGGGTGGTCTTTAGATGAGTCCCAGGATGCAGGGATGGTCTTTTAGATGAGTCCCAGGATGCAGGGGTGGTCTTTTAGATGAGTCTCAGGATGCAGGGGTGGTCTTTTAGATGAGTCCCAGGATGCAGGGGTGGTCTTTAGATGAGTCCCAGGATGCAGGGGTGGTCTTTAAGATGAGTCCCAGGATGCAGGGATGGTCTTTTAGATGAGTCCCAGGATGCAGGGGTGGACTTTTAGATGAGTCCCAGGATGCAGGGATGGTCTTTTAGATGAGTCCCAGGATGCAGGGATGGTCTTTTAGATGAGTCCGAGTCACATTTGATGAGTCCCACTTCAGCGACGTTATAAGAGTCATATTTTGTCATTATTTTTACAAATTGCAGCATTTAACTCACTTATATGGTTATAATGTGGTTATATTAATGTAGAAAACAGAAGGAATGATTATTATAACTAAAAATAACTAGCAATAACTAGCAAAACAAACTAGAATAAAAAAACAGTACAGTAGTGCGCGCCACCGAGTGGCACGCTACGAGATTGTAGGTCTGCTATTTTTGAAAAATCGTGAAAACGCGCCACAAAGACTTTTTTTTATTTCGACGTCAGGCCTAAATGGCTTAAATATAAACTGCGTTTTGGGATGCAAAATGCATCCTATTTTAATCTCTGCGGAGATACAGAGGATTTAAAAGCTGTTCCATATAGCTATTGTCACTAGTCTTGAGTGCCGAGCAAACGCCTAATTTATCTCGTGGTTTCTTGAGCCGGAAGGTTTGGGAACCGCCGATATAGAATGCTCAGCCCCGGCCGGCATTCATTTGCTGGGTTAGTCGAGTTCCCGTCCCGACTCCCAGCGATGAATGCGTGGGTTAATCAGTGGTTCATCAGTTAGTTACCCACAGCCTCTCATGCTGAGCTCAACAAAAGCTAGAGAATGACCAGGCGTGCGCGTGTGTGGTGGTCGGTCAGCTATTGAAAAATACCAGATCTACAAGCTCATAGCTCGCTACGAGTTTGTCTGCTATTTTTGAAAAGTCGTGAAAATGCGGCACAAATCTTTGAATATATATTCTTTCAGAAGACTTTTCTTCTTTTTTTTTTTCGACGTCAGGCCTAAATGGGTTAAACTAAATTGTGTTGTATATATTTAATTATATAACCTACTGTGAACAGCTTCACATAAAGTTCACCAAACTTTGCTACCACAGGGAAAACATGTACGTATGTTACTACTAGTTTATTTTAGGGTCCATTTGGTTCCATTTGTACACTCTCAGAGTTACAGACCCACAAGGGTCCATTTGGTTCATCAGTTAGTTACCCACAGCCTCTCATGCTGAGCTCAACAAAGCTACAAAATGACCAGGCGTGTGTGTGTGTGGTGGTCAGCCAGCCAGACAGCCACGTCGTCACCGATTGGCCGGTGAAGTGTTGCTCAGCACGTCATCAATCAATGCGTCGGCCTGTCAGAAACAGACCGTTTATTCTCCATATGCAGACCGCAGCCATCTTACCAGAGAAGTTAATGTCAAGGTGCTACCTATAGGTGCAACTTCCAATGACAGCCCATTCATGCAAACAGAAAAGTCCTCTCTGATTGTATTAAACAACGTCAAACTCACCAACATTGCAGCTGTACGGAAAGCTTGAATTATTCTCTTTCTATCCTGTGTTTGTTTCATAAAAAACCACTGTAGACATGTTATGAGCTACTTTGTGAACTTGCAGGTGATTATTCTTCTAAGTGCTGGAGTTTGGAAGTGCTCGTTAGATATCACTCAACTGCCCTGTGTAGCACCTGTTTTGAATTAGCACATAATGCAAGAGGCAGCAGGACATTGCTTTACTGAAAACGAGTGCATCTAAAACTCCTGACGGAAACATGGCCGCGGTCTGCAAACGGTCAATTGGTCCCACTGTGGACATTCAGTGTCCAGAGTCGCTAATGTTGTTTGTGAGCTTGTCGATCTGCTATTTTCGGATGCCGATGTTTAAGTGGTCAATATATTATCAGCCCTATAGGGCTGTTATGGCTGTAGCTATTCACAAAAGACAACCACAGTCAGTCAGCATCTGTTAAACATTGGTAACCGTTGTTTGACGTGCAGAGGCATATCAGTCCCTTCTGCCGTGAGGTCGCTCACAGACAGAGGCATATCAGTCCCTTCTGCCCCATGAGGTCGCTCACAGACAGAGGCATATCAGTCCCTTCTGCCGTGAGGTCGCTCACAGACAGAGTCATATCAGTCCCTTCTGCCCTGAGGACGCTCACAGACAGAGGCATATCAGTCCCTTCTGCCGTGAGGTCGCTCACAGACAGAGTCATATCAGTCCCTTCTGCCCTGAGGTCGCTCACAGACAGAGGCATATCGGTCCCTTCTGCCCCATGAGGTCGCTCACAGACAGAGGCATATCAGTCCCTTCTGCCCTGAGGACGCTCACAGACAGAGGCATATCGGTCCCTTCTGCCCTGAGGACGCTCACAGACAGAGGCATATCAGTCCCTTCTGCCCTGAGGTCTCTCACAGACAGAGGCATATCAGTCCCTTCTGCCCTGAGGTCTCTCACAGACAGAGGCATATCTGTCCCTTCTGCCCTGAGGACGCTCACAGACAGAGGCATATCAGTCCCTTCTGCCCTGAGGTCTCTCACAGACAGAGGCATATCAGTCCCTTCTGCCCTGAGGTCTCTCACAGACAGAGGCATATCTGTCCCTTCTGCCCTGAGGACGCTCACAGACAGAGGCATATCGGTCCCTTCTGCCCTGAGGACGCTCACAGACAGAGGCATATCGGTCCCTTCTGCCCCATGAGGTCGCTCACAGACAGAGGCATATCAGTCCCTTCTGCCCTGAGGACGCTCACAGACAGAGGCATATCGGTCCCTTCTGCCCTGAGGTCGCTCACAGACAGAGGCATATCAGTCCCTTCTGCCCCATGAGGTCGCTCACAGACAGAGGCATATCAGTCCCTTCTGCCCCATGAGGTCGCTCACAGACAGAGGCATATCGGTCCCTTCTGCCCCATGAGGTCGCTCACAGACAGAGGCATATCGGTCCCTTCTGCCTCATGAGGTCGCTCACAGACAGAGGCATATCGGTCCCTTCTGCCCCATGAGGTCGCTCACAGACAGAGACATATCAGTCCCTTCTGCCCCATGAGGTCGCTCACAGACAGAGGCATATCAGTCCCTTCTGCCCCATGAGGTCGCTCACAGACAGAGTCATATCGGTCCCTTCTGCCCCATGAGGTCGCTCACAGACAGAGGCATATCAGTCCCTTCTGCCCCATGAGGTCGCTCACAGACAGAGGCATATCAGTCCCTTCTGCCCCATGAGGACGCTCACAGACAGAGGCATATCGGTCCCTTCTGCCCTGAGGTCGCTCACAGACAGAGGCATATCAGTCCCTTCTGCCCCATGAGGTCGCTCACAGACAGAGGCATATCGGTCCCTTCTGCCCCATGAGGTCGCTCACAGACAGAGGCATATCAGTCCCTTCTGCCCCATGAGGTCGCTCACAGACAGAGGCATATCAGTCCCTTCTGCCCCATGAGGACGCTCACAGACAGAGGCATATCGGTCCCTTCTGCCCTGAGGACGCTCACAGACAGAGGCATATCAGTCCCTTCTGCCCTGAGGTCGCTCACAGACAGAGGCATATCAGTCCCTTCTGCCATGAGGTCGCTCACAGACAGAGGCAGCGCATGGTGCTTGCTGTGATTGGCCTGCAGCCACTGCCGCCATATCAGCTCAAGGGCCGATAACAGCTATTATCACCCTCTGTTGTCCTTTTAGCGCTCCCTTCATATAATGGGCAACAAAATGGAGAAGTACAGACAGACAATTGCAGTATGTAACGGAACATCAAACCTCAAATCGCACCTTCTTAAACTAAATCGTGTTGTATATATGTAAACATGTACATATGTTACTATTTTTATTTATTTATTTTACTCTTTGAATGCTCTTTCTTACACTCATGATTATATCCCTTTGTGTGCTGTGTTTTGTTGTTGTTATGCTATATCTCTATATGCTGCTGCATTGTCTGTAAGAGGAAGCCAAACAAACATAAGTTTTACTCTTACAGTATGTAACACAGTACAAGATGTACTGCGCCGTGCATTCCCCAAAACTTGCATCGTTCCCCTAGTTGACCGGTGTCCGTCTAAGTATAGCAAAATATGCAATGAGAGCAGTTTAAACAGTGCTCATGTTTGCCGAGAGCAAATCAGAGACAGATGTGGAACCAAAAGGCATGTCATCCCCAGACATCACTGATGGAGAGTGACGGTGGAAGAACGACAGCAACAATAAAATCCTCTCAGTGTCGATCCTAACTTTAACTGCACCGGAAACATGAACCCAACAACCGGGCTACAAAAAAGAAATTAAAAAACTATTCAGAGCTGATTGCCTGAAATTACATTAATCCGCATTTCTGGGCATATTATGACCTAATCATTACAGACAGATTGGTCTGTAAAAGCCAACAGTTATATATACTTTTGTTCAGGGTTCAAAACCGTGACTTCACCCGTTAAGTTATAAGTTCTCAAACTTCTTCGTGCCTATAGGAGGAGGAGGAGGAGGAGGAGGTGCTCCAAAATGATATGTGTACATTTAGGCCTTTTATGACCGCGGGCTCCCCCCGTCTAAAAATGTATTGTGCCAGGGGGGGGGGGGGGGGGGGGGGGGGAATCCTAGTCGGCTACTACTGTATATCCATATCTACTATCTTCTAAATCCTTCTTCTATTTTTTTTTTAAACGGCATGTTGCTATGCTTTCCTGGCTGCATGGTAGTGATGGGTTAAGTAAGTTACATGCCGAGAGCTAAAATGTACCCGTGCTATCGACCATTTTGTCAGAGAGCACTGCACTGCAGTGTGTGTGTGTGTGTGTGTGTGTGTGTGTGTGTGTGTGTGTGTGTGTGTGTGTGTGTGTGTGTGTGTGTGTGTGTGTGTGTGTTTGTGTGTGCGTGCGTGCGTGCGTGCGTGCGTGCGTGCGTGCGTGCGTGTGTGTGCGTGAGAGGAGGGGGGGGGGGGGGGGGGGGGCAGTGTGTTTACACATACTGAAACTAAAGTCTCCATATTTAGGTCAATATGACCTCAGTTTGAGACTATCGACTGGCAGCAGATGGCAGTGGGTTCACGTTACTACTGCACGCTGAGGCACCGACTGTGATATCTTTTTTTATTTTTAAAGGGGGGGGGGGGGGACATACTACTAGTGCTTTCTGAAATGACTAGTCTTACCCCATTTAGGACTGGGGATTCTTAAAATGAAGTCTTCTAAATGCTAAAAGTTTTCTGAAAAACCTATCCCAGCGGTTCTCAAAATGTGTCCTGTGTGAAGGACCCACAGAAGTATCTGTATTTTTGTTGTTTAAGGGACGCAAATATTTGAGTTAAAAACGTTCACTGTGAAAGAATATATATATATATATATATATATATATATATATATATATATATATATATACACACAGTATATATATTAAAAGATTTGCGGCCACATTTTCAAGGTTTTTCAAAAATAGCAGATCTACAAGCTCGGAGCGCAGCACTCGGTGCCACGCTAAATAGTAAAAGAAGACACATACAGATCTGCCATTTTACAACAGCTAAAGTATAACATAAATGCTTAAAACACCAGAAGGGGTTCCCGTTCTGAATGGATTAATTGTGCAGCGTCTTAAAACAGATGTCTGAAACGATGGCGTTTAGATTTTCAATCATGAAATGACACCTGAAGACAAGTGACTCGGTGATGAGGAGGAAATGGCTGTGGGTAGACTTCTTCCGTTATATACCCCGTGGCACTCACACACACACACAGTTACACGAACGCACGCACACACACACACACACAAACACACACACGTGTGTGATAAAGCAATTGTGTTGAATGACAGAAAATCTAACACAATCTAGCTCTAGTTGCAGCCCGTTCTGCTCTCGGCCCCCCAAATCAAAAGACGATATCGATATTTAAAATAAAGACGCCGCCCCCTCGGGTCCCGTTTACGTTTATAGAAAAGTGATAAATTGACACTGACCACATATTCCTTTCTTCCCACCTCGTCATTGTTTGACAGGTGGGTCTTAGATGAGATTCATCTGGCCACGTGCCCGGGCCAACACAAAGGAGGGCTTCTCTCTCACACATAAGACTGGAATGTCACCCCTCACCCCCTCACTCACACTCTCTTTCTCTCTCTCTCTCTCTCTCCTTCTGAATGTGCCTGGTTTTGTCCCTCGCTGCTTCACCATTACGTCTTAATAATTCAACAAAGACCCCATCAGCGGTGAATTCACCGGGGCTATAGCAGAACACACACACACACACACACACACACACTCTGGAACTCTGGCTTGCCTGACGCCATTTCCTCCAGGAGAGGAGAGGAATAGAGAGGGAGAGAGAGAGAGAGAGAGAGAGAGATAGAGATGAAGAGCCCTTTAACCCTTAAGACGTCAGGCCGATTCTACAAATGCCTTCTTCTAAATAAGCGGTTCGTCCCCAAATTGATACACCGCATACAGTATTTGGCCCGCGGACCCCCAACACGGAAAAGGTTGATCACCTGCACTGACATACTGTATAGAAACATGAGTTTCTCAGAAAACTGTTTAGATTAAGAAGCCTTTTTTGTCTTCCCAGAATCGTCCTCGGGTCTAAATGGGTTATAAAAGCACCTTTATTGAAGCGCTGACCACAACAATCTGAACTGGTTGGGTCATCGTTGTCCAGGAGGAGGAGGAGGAGGAGGAACTAACACCAAGGCTAAACTGAAACCATATCACATCGATTAAAGCCACCGAGAAAGAATGTATTGAAACTCCCAAAATAATTCACTGAGAGTGAGTGTGTGAGTGTGTGAGTGTGTGCGAGTGTGTGTGTGTGTGTGTGTGTGTGTGTGTGTGTGTGTGTGTGTGTGTGTGTGTGTGTGTGTGTGTGTGTGTGTGTGTGTGTGTGTGTGTGTGTGTGTGTGTGTGTGTGTGTGTGTGTGTGTGTGAGAGAGAGTGTGACAGAGAGAGAGAGAGAGAGAGAGAGAGATAGAGAGAGCTGACAGATTGACACGTCTCATCCGATAGCTACGCCCTAGCCTCTGTCCCAGGCTTACTCAGCTGTAAGGAGAAAAGCCTGGTCACAGCCTAAGACAGAGAGAAAAGCCTGGTCACAGCCTAAGACAGAGAGAAAAGCCTGGTCACAACCTAAGACAGAGAGAAAAGCCTGGTCACAGCCTAAGACAGAGAGAAAAGCCTGGTCACAGCCTAAGACAGAGAGAAAAGCCTGGTCACAGCCTAAGACAGAGGGAAAAGCCTGGTCACAACCTAAGGCAGAGAGAAAAGCCTGGTCACAGCCTAAGACAGAGAGAAAAGCCTGGTCACAGCCTAAGACAGAGAGAAAAGCCTGGTCACAACCTAAGGCAGAGAGAAAAGCCTGGTCACAGCCTAAGACAGAGAGAAAAGCCTGGTCACAGCCTAAGACAGAGAGAAAAGCCTGGTCACAGCCTAAGACAGAGAGAAAAGCCTGGTCACAGCCTAAGACAGAGGGAAAAGCCTGGTCACAACCTAAGACAGAGAGAAAAGCCTGGTCACAACCTAAGGCAGAGAGAAAAGCCTGGTCACAACCTAAGACAGAGAGAAAAGAGAAAAAAAAGAGAAAAGGCAGAGACGCTATCAGCGGAAGTGTCGGTCCGGAACATCCGTCGATGTATTTCCCCCCAGATAAGATATTATTCCGACCAATCACAACACTTAGAATGTTAACTGATTTGTAAACCGTCAACGTCATTTCCTTGAACGCTATACTTCCGCCAAAATCCTGCAACTGAATCCATCCATAGCAATGGATCCGTCTACAGCGTAGTAGGTCTCGCCCAGCGCGGCTACGCCCTCTCTTCCAGAGTGGCTGAAAGCGGCCGGCAGGCCTCCAGTAAACCCAGCTATATAAACCATGGGGTCTCCTCAGGGGTAAAAGGAAGGGACTAACAGGCCCCAGGGGGTCCTTCTCTTGTCTCTGGAGGGGGTCCTCAGATAAATGACTGATAGCTTGACACGCCTAATGCGTGTCAAATTGAGGGGGGGGGGGGCTTTGAAATTAAAGAAAATCACGGTGTATAATAAAACCCAGGGGAAAGGTTTCTAGTGTTCTATATAAACCTCAGGATGGGGTCAGGGGGGAGACCCCCAGGGGGTCCTTGAGGAGGGGATGCTCAGCAAAATGAGGATCAATCTAAACATCATGCACCGTTTTATTCTTCGTCTGTTCGAACATCTAACAAGCTCCCTCCAGTCACGCTGTGAGCTTATGTAGGAATAAGAAAAGCTAGTTTCAAAGAATGTTGACAAATCATCAACATGATTTGTCATCCCTGGCAAAAAGATAATGTTTTCAAATGGGGGTCCAGCTACATGTACAGTATATCAATTTGGGGGTCTTTGACATGAAAAGGTTTCAGAATATGTTCATATGAACTATGAACCCCGTGGACTGACACCACAGGATCGTATAGCCTGATTTATACTTGGTTGCGTGCCGGGCACTGCCGGCGTCTTGCACACAGACAATACCAGATCTACAAGCTGACGTGTCACACTTGGACAGAATGGACACCATATGAGCCTGTTGTATTATACTGTATATCGACTATTTTTCGGTGTGATACACTTTCTTTCTTTTTCCTTTCTTTGTTCAGGGAAGCCCATTGAGAGCCTGCTCTCTTTTGAACACGATGTGAAACCAAGTAGAAATGAGACTTAAACCAGTGAAATGATTATAGTATTGTATAAATGAGAGGGGGGGGGGTCCCCAGATTACAGTGAAGTACACGAATACAGAGATAATACGTACAAGAATACAGAAAGAAAGAAAGAAAGAAAGAAAGAAAGAAAGAAAGAAAGAAAGAAAGAAAGAAAGAAAGAAAGAAAGAAAGAAAGAAAGAAAGAAAGAAAGAAAGAAAGAAAGAAAGAAAGAAAGAAAGAGAAAGAAAGAAAGAAAGAAAGAAAGAAAATGACTGCATCCACAGAAATCAACCAACTATAAATACTACTAGTCAAACATTGGCCAAATTGTCAAATAATATAAGAAAGACGAACAAAGGTTCTACAAGCTCACGACGCCTCGCGAGTCGCAACTCAGAACAGAGTCACACCGTAATGCCTCAACTCAGAACAGAGTCACACCGTAATGCCTCAACTCAGAACAGAGTCAAACCGTAATGCCTCAACTCAGAACAGAGTCACACCGTAATGCCTCAACTCAGAACAGTCACACCGTAATGCCTCAACTCAGAACAGTCACACCGTAATGCCTCAACTCAGAACAGAGTCACACCGTAATGCCTCAACTCAGAACAGAGTCACCATGCCTCATGCCTTAATCATGCTGCTGATATTTTCATATTGT
Organism: Protomyctophum parallelum; assembly: GCF_964188405.1. Taxonomy (NCBI): domain Eukaryota; kingdom Metazoa; phylum Chordata; class Actinopteri; order Myctophiformes; family Myctophidae; genus Protomyctophum; species Protomyctophum parallelum. Next base: position 67,446,458 of record NC_139697.1, read on the forward strand.
CAAGGTGGTGCACTGTTTTCATATTGCTGGATAACGAAGATAATATTAATGTATTGATAATAATCATAGGCCTATGTTATTTTAAAAGAATAACCTTTTTATCATAGACATATAGGCCTAAATGCCTGCAAACATATTTTCATTAACCATTTTCTTTATTCATCCATGAATTTAAAAATAATTTAACAAACTGTCCTTGCAGGGAGGTGACAGCCTGCAGTCACTTGATACAGTCTGTTCCTAGCGAAAATTCAGCAGCAGCGTTTTGACCTACAGTCTATGGTTTTGACTGGCTTCTTGTAGTTAGTTGATTCTTCATATATCCAAATGAGTGAAACGGCCGGGATGATTTGTTTATTTTTCAAACAGTTCTTTATGAGGTGATCTGAAAAAACCCTATGGTGATTACAATGCAAATAAAAAGTACATAAACCCGCGGACCTATAGCGCCCTCTACCGATATTGACGTCAGAGTCGGTGCTCCCCATACAGGGAGTATTGTCCGAAATCATCACTATAGAGTCCACTAGAGTCTGGATCCCCGTATAGGGAGTAGGGGGTAGGGAACAACCCTAGCAATTTGAACGCAGCCCGAGTCCATGTGTACACTCTACACTCTCCACACTCTACACTCTCCATTTGTACACTCTACACTCTCCATTTGTACACTCTACACTCTCCACACTCTACACTCTCCATTTGTACACTCTACACTCTCCATTTGTACACTCTACACTCTCCACACTCTACACTCTCCATTTGTACACTCTAAACTCTCCATTTGTACACTCTACACTCTCCACACTCTACACTCTCCATTTGTACACTCTACACTCTCCATTTGTACACTCCACACTCTCCACACTCTACACGCTCCATTTGTACACTCTCCACTCTCCGAGTCTCCATGTGTACACTCCACACTCTCCACACTCTACACTCTCCATTTGTACACTCTACACTCTCCACACTCTACAGTACACTCTCCATTTGGAGGAGCCTATCTGTATCTGTATCATAGGGCCATAATGAGGCCCACAGGGCAGGAGTAGCCTATCTCCTGTTTCTGTATCATAGGGCCATAATGAGGCCCACAGGGCAGGAGGAGCCTATCTCCTGTTTCTGTATCATAGGGCCATAATGAGGCCCACGGGGCAGGAGGAGCCTATCTCTGTATCATAGGGCCATAATGAGGCCCACGGGGCAGGAGGAGCCTATCTCCTGTTTCTGTATCATAGGGCCATAATGAGGCCCACGGGGCAGGAGGAGCCTATCTCCTGTTTCTGTATCATAGGGCCATAATGAGGCCCACGGGGCAGGAAGAGCCTATCTCCTGTTTCTGTATCATAGGGCCATAATGAGGCCCACGGGGCAGGAAGAGCCTATCTCCTGTTTCTGTATCATAGGGCCATAATGAGGCCCACGGGGCAGGAGGAGTCTATCTCCTGTATCTGTATCATAGGGCCATAATGAGGCCCACGGGGCAGGAGGAGTCTATCTCCTGTATCTGTATCATATGGCCATAATGAGGCCCACTGGGCAGGAGGAGTCTATCTCCTGTATCTGTATCATAGGGCCATAATGAGGCCCACGGGGCAGGAGGAGTCTATCTCCTGTATCTGTATCATAGGGCCATAATGAGGCCCACGGGGCAGGAGGAGTCTATCTCCTGTATCTGTATCATATGGCCATAATGAGGCCCACTGGGCAGGAGGAGTCTATCTCCTGTATCTGTATCATAGGGCCATAATGAGGCCCACGGGGCAGGAGGAGTCTATCTCCTGTATCTGTATCATATGGCCATAATGAGGCCCACTGGGCAGGAGGAGTCTATCTCCTGTATCTGTATCATATGGCCATAATGAGGCCCACTGGGCAGGAGGAGTCTATCTCCTGTATCTGTATCATATGGCCATAATGAGGCCCACTGGGCAGGAGGAGTCTATCTCCTGTATCTGTATCATAGGGCCATAATGAGGCCCACGGGGCAGGAGGAGTCCATCTCCTGTATCTGTAGCGTGAGGCAGCTTGATGTACAAGTGAGTACACCCAAAAAAAATAAAAAATAAAGCAGGGCTCGCAACTCACTTTCAGATGCTCCAAACTTTATTATATACGACGTTTTTCGACCTTGCGGTCTTTGTCAAGTATTATATAGCGTGAGGTCGAAAGTTCGAAACGTCGTATATTTTCTGCCTGCCTGTCGCAAAAAATTTGGAGCATCTGAAAGTGAGTTGCGAGCCCCTGCTTTATTTTTATTGTTTACTGTTTCTACTGTTTTGGCTCAGCACCAATGGAGGATGTGCGATACTTTTCTTCTTACCCTGAAAGTTTAACCAAGTGAGTACACCCCCTGGACATGATGTCAGTACAAGTACACCCCCTGCACATGACGTACAAGTACACCCACCCCCTGGACATGACGTACAAGTACACCCCCTGGACATGACGTACAAGTACACCCCCTGGACATGACGTACAAGTACACCCCCTGGACATGACGTACAAGTACACCCCCTGGACATGACGTACAAGTACACCCCCTGGACATGACGCTAGCATGTCGCAGGGACTTACCCCACAACCCAAGCCTTTCTTACAAGCCATTGTACAGGGACGTGCACACATAGACATCAAAGGGGGCTTCAGCCCATGCCCTTTTACCCCTCTGTAAAACAACTGAACCTTCAAGACCACGAATGAAGCAATTTACTACTACCTGGTGAAAGAAATGGAAACGCCACTCCTTTCCTTTCCATGCCGGAAGGCAGCATTCAGGAGATTTTTTGTTTCTTTTTCCGAAGTCTCCTGAACTTGAACGCAGTATATGTTGCGTTGAACAAATTTGTTCAAGAAAGAAATCCATGTCGTATACACCGCATCTCCACTAGCTAAAGAGTGCTGGGTTGCTTGTAGATCTGATATTTTTGTCAAAAAGTGGTCCTCTTTTGTCCAAAAAGGGCCCCTGCCCCTCTAAACACTCTCTGCACGTCCCTGGCATTGTATAAACCAGTGGAAAGACTATCGTTGTATAAACCACTGAGAAGAATGGTTTCCAGGTGCACTGTGACTGCACACAGCGCGGAAGCCTGCACCGCTGCACGGAGAGCACAGCACTCTTCCTCCTCCTCCTCCTCCTCCCGTTGCACAATCTAATGTTTGTCCAAAACAAGTGACCGACCGGCGTGCCGTATAGTGCACTGTCTACTACAGCACAGTACAGTATGGGTAGACGGTCATCCGGTCAGCCTGCAGGTTCACCAGATAAAGACCTGCTCATATCTCACGTATATATATATTTATCTGATGTCTGACCCCCTCTAAAAAGGAAAAACACTAGGGGCTCCATTGTCGTCACCGCTAAACCCCTAAACTACTTTTTACTGTTTTGCAAAACATTTTTGAATAGTTAAAATGGCCAGTCTACAAGCTCACAACGTGCCAATGTAGATTGGCTAGTTGAAGTATTCAAAAATGGAGCCCTATGACTCCAGCTTTTATGCTTTTTTTAAAAAGCCTCATTTATGCTTATGTAGTTCCATGCCAGGCTGTGTATCTGCATCTAAAAAAATCACACCCGTGTGAAGTGAGGGGCGCTAATATAATAAAGTCTAACTCATGTTGATTAGGTGACGTGTAATGGTGATGTAAAACAAACGGTGCAAACACAAACATTAAACGCCATTAACAATAAAGAGACAACATGACGTAATGATCCCAATATGACGTGAATTTTCCCTTCCCGTTCCAGCTTTTAAAACAAACATTGAACTAAAAACAAGTAGCCCCTCAAAAAATACAAAATAGCAGATCTACAAGCTCACGTGTCGCAGTGTGATGCGTTGTGAGCTTGTAGATCTGTTTTTTTAACGTTGTGCGAGAGTGCAAGATAAGTAATACATCAGGTTGTAAAATGACCGGTTTAAACGTGATATGGAAAAACGAGTACAGATACAGTACAGTACAGATCAGCATGATAGCTTTTCCACATGTACGGTAGCACAAGTTACAGCCAGCTCGCCCACCTTGTTTTGTAGGTATAGGCTGTAGCAGTTGGTTCCCAAAGTGGGGTCCGGGGCCCCCCAGGGGTCCTTGAGGGAGTTCCAGGGGGTCCTCGCCGGCTAATTGATAGTTTGGAACCAAATGGACCCTTATGGGTCTGTAACTCTGATAGTGTACAAATGGAAGGCATGTCTCTTCAAATGTGCGGTTCGCGGGGCTAATTCGTGTCAATTTGGGGGTCCTTGACATGGAAAAGAGTTTGGGAACCACTGCGACAGGCTATAGGATAGGCCTAACTACATTATGCGATAACATTTTCATTTGAATCCAGAAGGCAACTTCTTTGACGAGAATAAATCTATATTTAAGCGGAACAAAAAGTGAAAGAAGTTGGTGGTTTCCTTTTGTGGAGTGTGTCCGGAGAGCCACGAGTTGGTGGTGGTGGTAAGCCCCTACTAGCCTACTTTCTCTCTCTGTGTATTCTCTGGTGGCTGTGTGTGTGTGTGTGTGTGTGTGTGTGTGTGTGTGTGTGTGTGTGTGTGTGTGTGTGTGTGTGTGTGTGTGTGTGTGTGTGTGAGAGAGAGAGGGATGGGAGGGATGCTGCTGCATGTACATGCACGCACACGTGCACGCCGGTGAGGTGGAAAGGGGAGGGGCTAAGGGGGGGTACTCCCTGCATCCGTCCTCCTTCCATCCTCCCTCTGTCCTTCTTCTTGCCCCTTACATATTTCCATCAGTGCATGTGTGTGTCAGTGTCAGTGTGTGTGTGTGTGTGTGTGTGTGTGTGTGTGTGTGTGTGTGTGTGTGTGTGTGTGTGTGTGTGTGTGTGTGTGTATGTCCTCTCGACAGCAGCTAGCTCCATCAGATCACACCATTATTCCTGCACGCACGTGCGCGCGCGCACGGCGCGCAACACGCGCACTACAGGACACACACACACCCTTGCATAAGCACAGCTTGAACCAACGTAAGCGCAGCAACAAAATAAACCCACAAAACACTCCAAAAAGCAACCAAAGCAAAGGGGGGAAACAAAAGAGAGAGAGAGAGAGAGAGAGAGAGAGAGAGAGCAGAGGGGAGGAGAGAGAAGGAGAAGGCAAGGAGAAAGAGTGAGAGAGGAGAGGAAGAGGATAGCGAGAGAGCGAAGAGAAAGATAAAGTGAGAGAGAGAGAGAACGCTGAGAGATGCTCTCTCTCTGTCTGTCTCACTCACCAGTCAGTGTCGGTGGTTTCGTCGATGACTTGCTGGTAGGCAGTGAGCAGCAGCAGTCTGTTGTTCTGGAGGTTCACAGGCATCATGGTGCATCCAGTCTGTGTTCTGTCCCAGCTAGAGCCCCCGAAACACCGTAAATACAGACACCTAGAGCCCTGAAACACCGTCAATACAGACACCTAGAGCCCCGAAAAAACACCGTTAATACAGACACGAGAGAGACTGACTGACTGCAGAGTGGACTGACTGACTGACTGACTGGAGAGTGAGAGAGATGAGAGAGAGAGAGAGAGAGAGAGAGAGAGAGAGAGAGAGAGAGAGGAGGAGGAGGAGGAGAGAGAGAGGCTCTGAGTGGCTCTCAGACAAAGGAGGGAGGGAGCGCCGGGCGGAGAGCGTATGGGTCCTAGTGCCGATTCAAAGGTTATTTATTACTGGGTGTGAGATTGAGATTGAACTGATTTTGATTTTTTTAATACTTTGTTAGGATACCAGAGAACTCGCCAGTTGTTGAGAGGATATTTGTTTAGTTTAGAGTTTACACTATGGGCGCGTTCAGAAATAGCGCACTGAGCAATGCAAACTAATAGTCGAGGGAGGGAGTGCGCTCCAGTGCGGTATTTATGCGCCCTAGATGAAGTAGGAATGCTAAAGTTTAAACACCAAAGTACCGAAACAATGTAATTAATTAGTATTAATATATTAATATCCTGAAATTGTTTTTTTTTATCATTATCTAGCTGATTTAATTGCACAAAATAATTTGATCACTTTGGAAATGAACTATAGGCCTACCATCTGTGAGTTTGACATAATATACTACACTGATGAAGAAATAACGATGAAGACAGCATGTTAGCATAACGATGAAGACACTGGTGAAGACAGCATGTTAGCATAACGATGAAGACAGCATGTTAGCATAACGATGAAGACAGCATGTTAGCATAACGATGAAGACAGCATGTTAGCATAACGATGAAGACACTGGTGAAGACAGCATGTTAGCATAACGATGAAGACACTGGTGAAGACAGCATGTTAGCATAACGATGAAGACATAACGATGAAGACACTGGTGAAGACAGCATGTTAGCATAACGATGAAGACACTGATGAAGACAGCATGTTAGCATAACGATGAAGACACTGATGAAGACAGCATGTTAGCATAACGATGAAGACATAACGATGAAGACAGCATGTTAGCATAACGATGAAGACAGCATGTTAGCATAACGATGAAGACACTGGTGAAGACAGCATGTTAGCATAATGATGAAGACACTGATGAAGACAGCATGTTAGCATAACGATGAAGACACTGGTGAAGACAGCATGTTAGCATAACGATGAAGACACTGATGAAGACAGCATGTTAGCATAACGATGAAGACATAACGATGATGACAGCATGTTAGCATAACGATGAAGACAGCATGTTAGCATAACGATGATGACAGCATGTTAGCATAACGATGAAGACAGCATGTTAGCATAACGATGATGACAGCATGTTAGCATAACGATGAAGACAGCATGTTAGCATAACGATGAAGACATAACGATGATGACAGCATGTTAGCATAACGATGAAGACATAACGATGAAGACATAACGATGATGACAGCATGTTAGCATAACGATGAAGACATAACGATGAAGACATTGAAGAAGACAGCATGTTAGCATAACGATGAAGACATTGAAGAAGACAGCATGTTAGCATAACGATGAAGACAGCATGTTAGCATAACGATGAAGACAGCATGTTAGCATAACGATGAAGACATTGAAGAAGACAGCATGTTAGCATAACGATGAAGACATTGAAGAAGACAGCATGTTAGCATAACGATGAAGACACTGATGAAGACAGCATGTTAGCATAACGATGAAGACACTGGTGAAGACAGCATGTTAGCATAACGATGAAGACATTGAAGAAGACAGCATGTTAGCATAACGATGAAGACATTGAAGAAGACAGCATGTTAGCATAACGATGAAGACATTGAAGAAGACAGCATGTTAGCATAACGATGAAGACATTGAAGAAGACAGCATGTTAGCATAACGATGAAGACAGCATGTTAGCATAACGATGAAGACAGCATGTTAGCATAACGATGAAGACAGCATGTTAGCATAACGATGAAGACACTGGTGAAGACAGCATGTTAGCATAACGATGAAGACACTGATGAAGACAGCATGTTAGCATAACGATGAAGACACTGGTGAAGACAGCATGTTAGCATAACGATGAAGACAGCATGTTAGCATAACGATGAAGACACTGGTGAAGACAGCATGTTAGCATAACGATGAAGACAGCATGTTAGCATAACGATGAAGACAGCATGTTAGCATAACGATGAAGACATTGAAGAAGACAGCATGTTAGCATAACGATGAAGACATAACGATGAAGACAGCATGTTAGCATAACGATGAAGACATTGAAGAAGACAGCATGTTAGCATAACGATGAAGACATAACGATGAAGACAGCATGTTAGCATAACGATGAAGACACTGGTGAAGACAGCATGTTAGCATAACGATGAAGACATAACGATGAAGACAGCATGTTAGCATAACGATGAAGACATAACGATGAAGACAGCATGTTAGCATAACGATGAAGACAGCATGTTAGCATAACGATGAAGACACTGGTGAAGACAGCATGTTAGCATAACGATGAAGATACTGATGAAGACAGCATGTTAGCATAACGATGAAGACATAACGATGAAGACAGCATGTTAGCATAACGATGAAGACATTGATGAAGAATTTTCGCTCCGGCGAGTTGGAAAACTTGCGAGTTCTCCGGATATCCTTTATTAAAGGACCACTTCACCACTTTTCAACTTATCTTCATATAATTGGTCCTCACTAATGTAATGTTCATGATGAAATACCACAATTAGTTTCCTACTCAGTCTGTGTCTCATAAGAGGGCTGTGGGCAGTTCAGAATCCAGTCTGTGTCTCATAAGATGGCTGTGGGCAGTTTAGAAACCAGTCTGTGTCTCATAGGAGGGCTGTGGGCGTTCAGAAACCAGTCTGTGTCTCATAGGAGTGGGCAGTTCAGAAACCAGTCTGTGTCTCATAGGAGGGCTGTGGGCAGTTCAGAAACCAGTCTGTCTCATAGGAGGGCTGTGGGCAGTTCAGGAACCAGTCTGTGTCATAGGAGGGCTGTGGGCAGTTCAGAAACCAGTCTGTCTCATAGGAGGGCTGTGGGCAGTTCAGGAACCAGTCTGTCTCATAGGAGGGCTGTGGGCAGTTCAGAAACCAGTCTGTCTCATAGGAGGGCTGTGGGCAGTTCAGAAACCAGTCTGTGTCTCATATGAGGGCTGTGGGCAGTTCAGAAACCAGTCTGTCTCATAGGAGGGCTGTGGGCAGTTCAGAAACCAGTCTGTGTATCATAGGAGGGCTGTGGGCAGTTCAGGAACCAGTCTGTCTCATAGGAGGGCTGTGGGCAGTTCAGGAACTAGTCTGTCTCATAGGAGGGCTGTGGGCAGTTCAGAAACCAGTCTGTGTCTCATAGGAGGGCTGTGGGCAGTTCAGAAACCAGTCTATGTCTCATAGGAGGGCTGTGGGCAGTTCAGAAACCAGTCTGTCTCATAGGAGGGCTGTGGGCAGTTCAGAAACCAGTCTGTGTCTCATAGGAGGGCTGTGGGCGTTCAGAAACCAGTCTGTGTCTCATAGGAGGGCTGTGGGCGTTCAGAAACCAGTCTGTGTCTCATAGGAGTGGGGAGTTCAGAAACCAGTCTGTGTCTCATAGGAGGGCTGTGGGCAGTTCAGAAACCAGTCTGTCTCATAGGAGGGCTGTGGGCAGTTCAGGAACCAGTCTGTCTCATAGGAGGGCTGTGGACAGTTGAGGAACCAGTCTGTCTCATAGGAGGGCTGTGGGCAGTTCAGGAACCAGTATGACGGAAACCATGCAAGGCACCACCGGCACATAGGGGTTCAGTGTCTTGCTCAAGGACACTTCGACACTAACTCTGGGGGAGCCCGGGTTCGGACTGGCAACCTTGCGGTTACTATCCAGCCACTCTACCGCTGAGCCACCGCCGCCCCAATTTCAATGTGGATTGGAGCAAGAGTGCGCCTGTGGAACCAAAGTGGCCACACATTGTAAGCTTGTAGATCTGCTATTCCTGAGCACAACGTAAACCATAGCACCCGACTAAGAATAAATCAGGCTTCAATGCATACCAAACTGGGAGTCCTTGAAATGAAAAAGCTGGAGAATCACCGTGCCTTGCGCCTTTAAGCTGTGTATTGCCTCACCGGCCTCACTGGCCTGTGTGTCGTAGTAGTAGTGTTTGTACATTTGCTGCGTAATGTTTGGTTGTGTTTGTTGTCTGTGCCAGCACAGCCTCTTCTGCATTCCTGCAGCGCTCGGATAAAACAAATGTCACCTTTCCTCCAGTGACTCATCATCCCACCCTCCTCGCACACCACCAACATGCACCTCCAACACCTCTCAAGGAAGAAGGAAGGGAAACATCCTCTGTTCCTCTTGTCTCACTGTCTCGCTTTCAATGGACACGAGCGGCCCTGCATAAGAAGTCATTCGTTGTGCAAATAAATAGAAAAACAAGAGCTTTCCCTTCACAAATAAATCAAAGTTTACCCGCCCCAGATAATGACGGGATTCCATTAGCAGATATCAGTGCATCAGTCAGAGAAACGCTGACTCCATCTGTTGTGAGCAGCACAGACAGACGGCCAGGGTCCACACCCATCCTGACTGGGCGTTTTACACAAACGGCCTTGGACGGCAGCCTGCTGGGCCGTGGCCCTGTCTGCCACAGAGATTACATTCAGGGGGAGAAAAAAAACAGAACCTCAGACAAAGACAGCTACAGTATACTGCCATCCTGCGTGGGTCAATGGGTAGAGCAAGGCAGCGTATATACGTCACCACCAGGGCTCTAATCCAGGGGTGGGCCACTTTGACCATAGGAAAGGGCCACTATATTTCCACTCACTCCAGAGGGCCACTATATTTCCACACTCACTCCAGAGGGCCACTATATTTCCACTCACTCCAGAGGGCCACTATATTTCCACTCACTCCAGAGGGCCACTATATTTCCACACTCACTCCAGAGGGCCACTATATTTCCACACTCACTCCAGAGGACCACTATATTTCCACACTCACTCCAGAGGGCCACTATATTTCCACACTCGCTCTAGAGGACCACTATATTTCCACACTCACTCCAGAGGGCCACTATATTTCCACACTCGCTCTAGAGGGCCACTATATTTCCACACTCACTCCAGAGGGCCACTATATTTCCACACTCACTCCAAAGGGCCACTATATTTCCACACTCACTCCAGAGGGCCACTATATTTCCACACTCACTCCAGAAATTATTTTTGTAATGAATGCAACACTTTGTTATTCTATGTCACACAAAAGTAGTAAAAATATAGCCGATCTACAAACTCAAAATGCGTCGTAGTGCTATAAATGTTGAAATATGCATTTAGTTATACTAACTTTTATGAACTTAAATATGAATACATTGGACATCAAAAAGACAATAAATGTTTAATATTATATAATAGAATATATATATAACAAGTAAGACGCGCAAACGCGTGAAGCGAACGCAGCTCGTGTGTGTGTGGTTGTGTGTGTGTGTGCTACAGCTGCGCCCTGTGTGTGTGTGTGTGTGTGTGTGTGTGTGTGTGTGTGTGCGTGCGTGCGTGCGTGCCACAGCTGCGCCCTCTGGTGGCGGGCCGGTGGTGTAACAGCGTGACACCACACAGCGTGACACACACACACACAGACACTCAGCCCCTGCTGTCATAGTAAGTGGCTCACTGCGTTCGCAATAATATCATTGAGCTGCTAATATAGACTGAATTTTAGTCTTAGTCTAGTTTAATTAAAGCGGATCATGTTTGCATGTTCGGAATTGTAACAGCTGAAATCAATAATATATCAGTATTCGGGCAAGGCAGTATATACGTCACCACCACTGCTAGGGCCCTATTGGAATGGAGTGGCATCTGATGCAGGAGGAGCCAGTTGGAGGAGAGGTTTGTTTGTTTGTCGCTGCCAGTAATATGTCGGGGTTTCCTCCTGCAGTATAATATGATGATGCAACACTGTCTGGTGGTGAATGGAGAGAGAAAACAAATCTGAGCTCATCTGTTGTTTTGACCAACAAACACACTGCGGTCATACAAGCAACAGCCGATTGCTGCCTTGCGGCGCCGCCAGCCAAATTCACCAAATGCCACTTGAATTATAGTTAAATTCCCACAATGAGTATTACCTAACATTACATGGGAACATTCTCATTCTACTACTCTGCCACCAAAATGTGGATTGTCCTCCATTATGTGAATCACTGGTTTCTTTCCAATATATATATATATATATATATATATATATATATATACATATATAAACAAGTCCCTATAGGATTCTTTGTGTTGTCCTTTTAGCCTACTGTATACCCACCACGTGCTGTTTACATTTCTGACTAATAAAGTATTCAATCAATCAAAAACCCCTTCTGAACGGGAACCCCTTTTGGTGTTTTAAAGCATTATGTTATACTTTAGCTATTGAAAAATAGCAGATCTACAAGCTCATAGCGCGGCACAGAGTGCTTGTAGGTCTGCTTTTTTTTTTATCGCAAAAATGTGCCGCAAATCTTTGAATATATATTATTTCAGAGCCTTTTCAAGGTTTTTAACTCAAATCTTTGCTTCTGGGAACAACATATTTTCAGATGGGGGTCGCAGCCAAACACAGATAACTCTGGGCGTCCTTGCCTCCCTCCCAGTAAGAAAAGGTTGAGCACCACCAGAAAACTGTCGGAATTTAGAAGACGTTTTGTAGAATCGGCCTGCAGGTCTAAATCGGTTAAGGGGTTCAATTCCCACACAGGCCCCTATATAGTATACTTCAAACACAATCATGACATTTTTGTTTGCAAAGGCAAAATATGGCCCGGTTTGTATCCAACAAAAACCAAGTGCTTACAGGCAGCAGGGTCACACGCAATTAAGTGCCCATCGTCTGGTGTGACGCATCGTTTAACAGACACACTTCAGGTGGCACAGTGTACATGGACATCAGCCCACAGCGGCCTGTTCGGCAGGCCGTGCGAAAACAGGCCATGCTTTTGAATTCGTTTCAAGCGTTTGCTGTACTGTCAGCTTAACACAACCAGGGGGCTACGGGGGTTGAAAATGTGTGGCAATGTAAAAAGCAGAGCGTTTTATTTTCAGATCAAAGCTTTTAGCTCCGACTCAGAGAGATCAAGAACAACCGGGGGAACAAACACTTATCAGTTTCAATCGTAATTCATTGGAGTGGAGTTTAGCTATCAGTTCATCCTAGAGATGGGCCTTCTGTTCTGTTTTGTTTGAACACTGGTGTGACAGAACGCAGAAGCAAGCGGATGTAAACAACCGAGATAATGATTTCTTTGGAACCGAGAACAAATGGGTCACGGTCTCTATATTCCACCTGAAAACAAACCAGAAAGAAACGCTATGACGACTACGCTGAGAGGAGGATATAGCACCTTCTATAGGTTCTAAAGCAAACTCCAAACATAGCCAGACAACAAACAAAGCGTTCCTCTGTGGCTGATGTAATCCGTTCATCTTCTCTGTGCTCAGCGATGAAATCATCTTCATCTGACTGTCTCTTCTGATGTGAGTCCAGTTGAGTCTGACCGCTGACAAATGGCTCAATGAGAGAGAGCTGGCTGTCAAATTCCTGCTTTATGTCTCCGGCTTTCCCAAGAGGGACGGAGATGTAAATCTGTCTGTCTGTCTGTCTGTCTGTCTGTCTGTCTGTCTGTCTGTCTGTCTGTCTGTCTGTCTGTCTGTCTGTCTGTCTGTTTGTCTTTCTGTAGCCTACTTTACTTTGTGTCTGCATCTGTCTGCAAGTCTGCCAATACATTGTATCCATATCGTCTCTGTTGGGTGGAAAAACTGTTATTTTTCAGGATTTTAATTCCAAAATAGCCAAATTACATGCTCAAAATGCGTTTCGAGCTAGCAGATCTGCTGCTTGATGTTTTTGTGTGACGCTGTAGTCTGTAGTGTGATCAAGCAGGGAATTAAATTACGAAAACAAAAACACAAAAATAGGAAGATTCTGCCCTAAAGCAACAACATAATATAGGCCTTCCATCCATCCATCCATCCATCCATCCATCCATCCATCCATCCAGGCCTTCTGGTCCATGCTGTGTTGTCTCTGTCTCTATGTCTCCATGCTGTGTCTGTCCACCTGTCTCTGTAACTGTGTCTCCATGCTGTGTTGTCCCTGTGTCTGTCCATCTGTCTCTGCAACTGTGTCTCCATGCTGTGTTGTCCCTGTGTCTGTCCATCTGTCTCTGTAACTGTGTCTCCATGCTGTGTTGTCCCTGTGTCTGTCCATCTGTCTCTGTCTCTATGTCTCCATGCTGTGTTGTCCCTGTGTCTGTCCATCTGTCTCTGTAACTGTGTCTCCATGCTGTGTTGTCCCTGTGTCTGTCCATCTGTCTCTGTAACTGTGTCTCCATGCTGTGTTGTCCCTGTGTCTGTCCATCTGTCTCTGTCTCTATGTCTCCATGCTGTGTTGTCCCTGTGTCTGTCCATCTGTCTCTGTAACTGTGTCTCCATGCTGTGTTGTCCCTGTGTCTGTCCATCTGTCTCTGTCTCTATGTCTCCATGCTGTGTTGTCCCTGTGTCTGTCCATCTGTCTCTATGTCTCCATGCTGTGTTGTCCCTGTGTCTGTCCATCTGTCTCTGTCTCTGTGTCTCCTTGTCGCGAGTTTTTGTCGCGCTATCGAGGAAGCGCGAGTTTTTGTCGGGATATCGAGGAAGCGCGAGTTTTTGTCGCGCTATTGAGAAAGCGCGAGTCTGGCTAATCTCGCAAACCACTCAATCCGTATGCCATCCATTTAACTCTTTGAATTCGTAATTTTATCATTCTGGACTTCAATGGCGGATGGATTAGGCTGAAATATTGAAATAATACCTGACGTCAAGACTGGCTACCGTACATGAAGTCTGAGATCCACATGACGTCATTAGATTAGATGTCTAAATAGATAGATTAGATGTCTTGTTAGATGTTGCACCTTTTACAATTTCTCCAAACTTATTGAAATGTCAAATGTCAATACCTGAATAACAATAACATTTGAATTGAAATATTTCAAAATCTGTCTCTGATTAGGCTACTATTTCCAGCTAAACTTTCAAATTATTCCGCACAAATAATCACATACATCCCAGTGACCCTTTTCTGTGGGTGAACAGAACACTGGGCTGAAATAGCCTGATCTCCACGCATCTTGTGAGCTTTGTAGATCGGCAAAGAGATTTGAGGATCCTCCTCCTATATCATATTTATTGTACAATAAAGTACAATGAATGAAAACAAACAGCAGAAGTACGGTATCTAATAAAGCAAGTTTCAAGTCTTGCTGCATGTTGATTTATTTTCACCGCATCCAGACCAGACCACAGTCCTGTATGTTTTGGAAAATGGCCGTTTAATGGTGGTAAATGAATCACAGTCAATGAGCTTAACACACCAGACCACCGCTATCTGTCTGTCTGTCTGTCTGTCTGTCTGTCTGTCTGTCTGTCTGTCTGTCTGTCTGTCTGTCTGTCTGTCTGCCGGCCTGGCCTGCCTAGCCATAAAATGGTCATATTAGACCACCGGTATCTGTCTGTCTGCCTGCCTGTCTTCCTGCCTGCTGTCCGCCACCATCTGTCCACTCGTATGTCCGTACGTCCCTCCCGCTGTGTGTGTGTGTGTGTGTGTGTGTGTGTGTGTGTGTGTGTGTGTGTCCGTCTGTCCGTCCGTCCATCTGTCTACATGTGTGCCTGTCCCCAGGCCGCACCGCAGGCAGACACTCTCACCTTCCTCTCTTGCAAGTTAACAGGATCAGTGATTAATAACAGGATCATGGCTGTGGTGAATGTAACAGAGTTCATTTCAGCAGCACAGATGACCAGCCCTGACTCACTGCCTCTGGAGGAGCCATCCATCTGTTGGACGTGACCTCCAGCAGCCCCACACATTACTGGAACATGACATTACGGACCAGACCAGTACGCTCTGAACACAAATGTACTGAATAGCAGTAAAAGTGCTTCTTTGACTCGCCAATCGACCGGGAAAATCGTTTAGTACTATAGGGCTATATATAGCAGCAATGCATGTGACTAAGGTGCACTTTGTCAAATGGTGCAAAATAGAACCATTACTCCATTAGAGCTGTCTAGACCTGACTGCAGTGCAGAGCCTCTGAAGAACCATGCGTCATACAAAAACAATGAAAAAAGAACATTCTTTTTGGTATGTACAGTATTTAGCCCCCATAACTCAGAGAGTGTACAAATGGAACACACACTCTGAGTTACAGACTGTACGGTGCTCAAGGACCCCTGGGGCCCTCAAGAACCCCTGGGGCCCTCAAGAACCCCTGGGGCCCTCAATAACTCCATGGGGTACCTCAAGAACCCCTGGGGTCTCCGGACCTCCAGGTCATTTAACCCCCAGTTAACTTAAACATAATTAGGAACAATGGGGTCTCTTTGTTCTTTAAGCAATTTCTGATGAGGAACAAAGTCAATTGTGATTGTTTTAATCTGTCTTATATCGTCATCATAAATAAATTATTTCTGTGCAGTTCAGCTCAGTTCAGCAGACAATAGCGTGTTCTGTTTAGAGTTTAAGTCCTTTTCATTTTGAGCACAAGCTGAAAAACACAAACTCTAAAACTGAGTTGAGCTCCTCATCCCTAACTGCCTCCCAGTGGGGAATGTTTCAGTATGTGTCAGCGAGTCTCTCTCTCTCTCTGTGTGGGTGCGTGCGTGTGCGCGTGCGCGTGCGTGCAAGAGAGAGAGAGCGCTAGAAGAGCCATCTAATAGAAGAGTTGTGACATTGAGGGGGCAGAAAACAGCCCGGTCACGTGGTTCATTTAGGCTACTCGTGTGAGCCCATTGACTCCAATGCATTCCGTAAACTGCCGGTTGTCCCCATTCTCAATAGAAATATGTAGGAGAGCCGCCATTGGACTGAAGCCCCATGAAGTGAACGTTGTTTGCGTAACTCTGTCTTACTCTATGGCTCTGGTCTCATGTAGATTTGGACAGCTGGATGATAATTGGGCTTTGAAGGCCCAGAGCTACAGTATCTGTGTCCAACTGTTTCTCATTAGGGAGACGTTCTACTGTTCTCTGTTATCCGCTGTTCTGTCTAAATAAAGCAGAGACTCTAAAAATAAACCAAAGAATAAATGTCGCCCCGGCGCTTATTTCAATCAAAACCGCCATTTATCACACAGCAACACCCTGGCCCAGTGCTCAAACTGATAAACACTTCTGCTGTTGGTCACTGGGAGCTGATCAGTACAACCACAGTCTTCTTTTGTTGACCAGTGGGAGCTGACCAGTACACCCACAGCCTCCTTCCTATAGGTCACTGAGAGCTGACCAGTACAACCACAGTCTTCTACTGTTGGTCACTGGGAACTGACCAGTACAACCACAGCCTTCTGCTGTTGGTCACTGAGAGCTGACCAGTACAACCACAGTCTTCTTCTGTTGACCAGTGACCACTGGGAGCTGACCAGTACAACCACAGTCTTCTTCTGTTGACCTGTGACCACTGGGAGCTGACCAGTACAACCACAGTCTTCTTCTGTTGACCAGTGACCACTGGGAGCTGACCAGTACAACCACAGCCTCCTATAGGTCACTGGGAGCTGACCAGTACAACCACAGCCTCCTATAGGTCACTGGGAGCTGACCAGTACAACCACAGCCTTCTGCTGTTGGTCACTGGGAGCTGACCAGTACAACCACAGTCTTCTGCTGTTGGCCAGTGACCACTGGGAGCTGACCAGTACAACCACAGCCTTCTGCTGTTGGCCACTGGGAGCTGACCAGCACAACAAGTCTTGTACAACATAGCATAAAAGCTGGTATAGCAGTATAAAACAAACCCAGGCAGGAAGGCAGCATGCAGTGCATCCACCAAAGTGCTGTTTCCCCAACTGAAAACACACGGTGCTCTTCTAAAATGCTCAGCCCCCAAAGTTGAACATTTTTCAACTCTTGGCGACCAGGTCAGATAAAAACAACAGATGGCCGTGCGCAGCATAGACGCTCAGTGCTTCATAGCATAAATACATAGCATAGATACATAAATACATATAGCCTTCGTGTACACAGCCACCAGGGGTGCATTTGGCTCCATTTGTACACACTTACAAATGAATGAACACATGCCTGTGTGAGCAGTGGCTCAGGAAAATAATAACAAATCCCCGCTGCGATTAATTAACTTAGAATGATTACTATATATGCCAGGATGTCGCCCCGTTCAGCCCTTATTTTGAAGATCCAAAACACCGCGGCCGGATGTTGTGTCAACTTAATGGTGTCTGTTGACTCTCGACCGGTTGTTGGTCTCTGCCTGGAGCATGAGAAGTACAGGCCGGCGCCATTACTGCGACCGCCAGGCTCCGCGCAATAAGCGTTGTTTTGACCAGAAATGCCGCCTGGGAGGGGGATTTGGAGACTAAAACGACTGAAAGAGTGCATGCGCGTGCAGTCGCTTTAGTCTCCAACCAAGATGGCGCAGTCCAGTGTCTCGGCTAACAACAGATAGCCATACTATAGTGAGCAGCGCCTTTCCACTAGATCGGATCAAAAACATGTCTATACATTCATATACAACTGAATAAACGTAGCCTACGTATTTTGGCGGTGTAACTTCCGTTAGAAACTAAATGTAGAAAAGAACAAAATTAAGGGACCCATAAAAATGTGTCCGCGGACCATAAATGGGTCCTGACCCAGTGTTTGAGAAACAGTGGGGTACTTGGTAGCCTGACACTAAAGCCTCATTCACACGTATCAAACACTGATCAATCAAATGTTTGGACATTTATTTGTTTTTTTAGCCCACCACAATGCCAATGGGAGTCACATGGTTTGACCAAACATTTTTGTTGGATGGGGGGGGAGGGGCAGAACACGATCAGCAATCAAACACAAATGTTTGGTCAAACCATGTAGAGTATGTGACACAGTTTCCACAACATCAACTCAACGTGAAGCTGCAGTGAAGTCTGAAAACAGAGAAATTAAAAGGGGAAATGAAACAAAAAACATCATTGGACTTTTCTTGCAGGAGATACTGTAATGACAAACTGGTCAGGAAAATGTGTTAATAATACCGCTCACAATCATTTGAACCCCTTTATCCATATTTTATATACTGTATGTTGGCTATTAAAAAATAGAAGATATAAAAAGCTTGTATTTTTTTCCGAAGATGTATAATATATATATTTTTAAACACAAATCCCCCCCCCCCCATGGCACAAACCCTTTTCAGATGGGGGATTCCAATGGCCAAATATATATACATTTTGATGTTCTTGGCACAAAAACGTTTGATAACTATACTGCGTCTGACAACTCTTGAGAGAAGTGTATACGAATGGAACCAAATGGACCCACTTCTTCTCAGAGTTTGAACAAACAGTGCATTGCATGTTGGATCTCCATGAGAACGGCTCAGGAACGTATAGTACGTCAGTGTGTGTGTGTGTGTGCGTTGCATTGCGTTGTGTGTGTGTGTGTGTGTGTGTTGTTGTTCCTTCATCTGGAGGCCTGG
The DNA here is from genome assembly GCF_964188405.1 of Protomyctophum parallelum. Classification (NCBI taxonomy): domain Eukaryota; kingdom Metazoa; phylum Chordata; class Actinopteri; order Myctophiformes; family Myctophidae; genus Protomyctophum; species Protomyctophum parallelum. The sequence continues at coordinate 67,465,361 of NC_139697.1, forward strand.
CTTCCTCTCTCTACGCACAACAGCAGCATGAGCTGCATGGGTTGGTTGGTTGGTTGGTGGCTGGTTTGGTTGCCATGGCAACCTGGCTGCCACACAGAGGGGGTATAGGGGGGGGAGATTCAGGGGTTTTTCTCCCATGATCCCCTGGACCTGTGCCCACATACCTCGCTTTATCTCTCTCTCTCTCTCTCTCTCTCTGTGCCTGGCACAGATGATGAGTGAGAGGGGAAGGTTGGAGGTTGTGTGTGTGTGTGTGGGGGGGGGGGGTGAGAGAAAGAGAGGGATGTGGAATCTGTATGTGTTGATGTATGACTATTTTTTTTATTTTTTTTAATGTTTATTTTATATATATTATTTTTTATAGAGGGTCATAGACATGTGCTGACAGGAAAATGGGGAGAGATAGATGGGGGGGGGGGGGGGGTGACATGCAGTAAAGGCCGTCAGGATCGGGAGTCGAACCCGCGGCACACTGCCAGACTGGATTACCAGCCAAGGTGCCTGGACCACTGAGCCACGGCCCAGGCCTGTATGACTAGTTCTGACTGGAAATGCCAGTTCTTATGCTGTATGCAAAGGCTTTGCAAGATGGTTGCAATTGTAGGCCAATACAGCTCCGTTGTTTCACGCATTGCTTTATTCCACAGTTTAATTGTACATACACTACTTTGGTTTGATTGTTTTGTTCCACTTTGTTTTAGACTTTGTTGAGTGGAAACCTCACATGACCAAAAACAACTGTTATACTTTTCGGGATTCAACTTCAAAAGTAGCAGATCTACAAAAGCTCCAAACGTGGCGCTTTAGTAAGAGGTTTCTTCCTGACAACAACAACAACAACAACAACGACGACGATATGTTTCCTCGTGCCAAAAAGGCCTCTGAATCCACAATGTAATTGTCGGGACTCTCGCCAGGTGAACAATTAAGGGCATGATGGGAAATAAACATGTTTTCTGGCTCGGTGAGTGAACTCACACGTGAGATTGGTGAGCCATGTCCTAACAGTGTGTGTTCACGTGCACTTCTGTGTGCATGACAGACACACACACACACACACACACACACAAAACTGTGCCTTCATACTTTAGTGCAATTACTCCTCTCTCCTCAGTCCCTCTCCATCTCTCTCTCTCTCTCTCTCTCTCTCTGCCTGCTGTCTTGTCCAGCTAGGATCAGTGTACAGTCATGTGTGCGTTTGCGTGTGTGTGTGCGTGTGTGTGTGTGTGTGTGTGTGTGTGTGTGTGTCTGTGTGTGCGTGCGTGCGTGCGTGTGCCCCTCCCCCTGCTCTCTGTGTTAAGTGGGTTAACAGTAATTAATTCTCCCCAAACAGACGGCGCTTGCAGCTTCCTACAGACTGTGTGTGTGTGTGCGTGCGTGCGTGTACATGTGCGTGTGCGTGTGCGTGCGTACGGTTTGCATGCCATGCGGTTCCACGCGTGCAGGCATGTTTATTTGGATATAGTTCGGTAACATAAAAACGGCCAGGGTTGTGTGGTTGTGTCAGCTCCATTCCATTGAACGCTGAATAAGGACAGAAAGGAGGTTTTCACAGGCAGGTCAAAAGGTGGCAGGCTGTCATTTGTGCACTCCCATCTTCCAGCTGATTGTTGCTTAACCCATTTAACATATCGACTGGGATCCCCCATGGGTGGCACACCACTTTGGGAAGCCATGGCGTAAACCGTAATGGATGGAGTAAAGTGTCAGGGGTCATCTGTGACAGAACTGTACGAGCAAGAGTGAGAGGGAAGGTGTATGAGACCACGTATGAGAGCAGCCATGTACAGGTTGGAAACGGGTTGCACTCACTGACGAAAAGACAGGAGGCTGAGCTGGAGGTGATAGAATGTGTATAGGCACCCTGCTCTACACCTACAGCCTAAAGACAGGAGGCTGAGCTGGAGGTGATAGAATGTGTATAGGCACCCTGCTCTACACCTACAGCCTAAAGACAGGAGGCTGAGCTGGAGGTGATAGAATGTGTATAGGCACCCCTACTCTACACCTACAGCCTAAAGACAGGAGGCTGAGCTGGAGGTGATAGAATGTGTATAGGCACCCTGCTCTACACCTACAGCCTAAAGACAGGAGGCTGAGCTGGAGGTGATAGAATGTGTATAGGCACCCTGCTCTACACCTACAGCGTATACCCATTTAGGCCTGACATCTACATTTAAAAAAGGTCTTCTAAATCATGACAGGTTTCTGAAATAGCTCATGTTTCTATATCAGTGGTATAATATTTAAATACCTCATGTTTCTATATCAGTGGTATAATATTTAAATACCTCATGTTTCTATATCAGTGGTATAATATTT
>NC_139697.1:67470182-67540182 GCF_964188405.1 Protomyctophum parallelum
CCGTGGGGTCCCCAACTAAATGAGACACAGTTAAAACATTTAACCCTATTTGGAATCATCTTTATATTATAATTGTCTTATAAAAGGTGGATGGCAACCATCAGAGCCTTAGATGTATAGACAGAGTTACGCATGGGGCCAGTCCAATTCCACTCTCCTTCAATTGAGAATGGGGACAACCAACTGAGACAAGTCCTTGGCCGGAAGTAGGCAGAAATGCATTGGACTCAGGCAACAGCCCAGCTTTAATGATCTTAACCCACTAATGGCCAAGTTGCCAACCTTAATAACATCTTATTGTGCCTTAGGCCAGCTTTGGCTGACTTTTTGAATGACAATAGAATAATGTGCGATATGACCACAATGTCACGAAATATCTCATTTTAAAGCTGCACATCTCTAGTTTACACCGAAAAACTAAATATGTTCCTAGCATGTTCCTTCGTTTACTTATAAGCACTTTAGTACACCTTGGTTTGACTTATCACTGAAACCAAGGTCTACTAAAAAGCTTATAAGTAAACGATGGAACAAGCTATAATCATAATTATTTTTTCATTGTAAAGTAGTGACTTGGAGCTATAAAATGAGACATTTCGTGACATTGTGGTCATATCTCACATTTTTCGATTGCCATTCAAAAAGTCGCCAAATCTGGCCAATGCTGGCCAATGCCCCATTTCTTAATTCGTCATTTTAATGCAATAAGAGGGATCAGCGATCTAAATACAATACATTAAGTTTTACTTTCGATTTCAAAGTAATACCCAAAAGTTCCACTTGATGGCAGGAACGTTCCATTATTCTGATTTTGACAAAAGTGTTAAATCTGGCTAAATCACTTCCTGTCAAACGAGGTAAACAAAGGAAGCTAATTTGACCCCTAGCTTATAGCTTGTCCGTCCGGATTGCTAAACTAACATTAGCTTTGTCATAACTTAGTCAGATTAAGCTTAAAAACGGCCAGGAACATCCCAAAATATCACATTTTTTGCCGCGGATCACATAGAGACGGCGCGCGTGCACGATAGTGCACGATCGCGCGGGTTTCGGCCGGTTTTTGGTAGATTACATAAAAATAATTAAAAAAATGTCAAACAATTGCAATATTTTGTTATAAAAAGACGTACTGACAGGGCAGTACGTCTACTACGCAGATAACGTCATTGGCTTGGAGGGATTTGTTGATTTACTACGTCAATTAACATGGCAGTCTATGGGCTTGACGTAGCCTTGGCCATCAAGGAGTTAAATCCCTTTATTTTAAATTGTTTTGTAGTAATAGTACAACATAAACATTAAAGAGACTTTAGTTGTGACTGTACAATACTTTAAAACAGTTGTCACAGTTGGCTTAAAATAGCTCTCGTTTGCGCCGCCCTCGTTGAAAACAATGTATTTCCAACTCTGGTCTCAGTTCAGGCTGCATGAACAGCGCTCGAGCGCTCGGTTTCTGCCCCCTCAATGTCGCAACTCTTCTATTAGATGGCTCTGGCAACCATATATGGTGGTGTGACGGATGCAGGATTTCATAGTGGGGCGACTGTGGCTCAAGAGGTAGAGCAGATCGTCCAATGATCCATGGGTCGGCGGTTCGAATCCAGGCTCCACCTGTCTACATGTCGAAGTGTCCTCGGGCAAGACATTGAACACCAAAATTGCTCCCGATGTGCTGGTTGGTATACCTTGCATGGTTTCTGTCGCCATCGGTGTGTGAATGTATGTGTGTGAATGGGTGAATGTAATGCACAATCTATGTAAAGCGCCTTGGATAAAGGCGCTATATAAATATAAATGCACCATTTACCATTTACAATAGTAAATGCGACCTTCGTTCGCAAATAAGGAGTTGCGACGTATAGGTGTGAGGGCCGCCCACTCTATGTGACCTGACCCCATAGTTTTGGAAAAAACCTCGTAAATCTAAGAATTGGGAATAGTTTGGAAAACATTTTAACGACCCAAATCTCCTCCATCTGAAAGGCCTTTCAGGGGTCAATCAATTTGAGGGTCCTCGACATGGATGGAAGCGTGTGGGCCGGGCAGCAGTTTGAGAAGCATCGCTCTGGTGGGTGGATGGGCCGGGCAGCAGTTTGAGAAGCATCGCTCTGGTGGGTGGATGGGCCGGGCAGCAGTTTGAGAAGCATCGCTCTGGTGGGTGGATGGGCCGGGCAGCAGTTTGAGAAGCATCGCTCTGGTGGGTGGATGGGCCGGGCAGCAGTTTGAGAAGCATCGCTCTGGTGGGTGGATGGGCCGGGCAGCAGTTTGAGAAGCATCGCTCTGGTGGGTGGCAGTTTGTGCACCGTTCTATGAACAACATATGCACTCCAATGTCTGTTCACAAGGGCCCATGTCTGTAGCGCTAACCGAGTGAACTATAGCTATAGCAGCTAGACAAACATAGAAGACACACACACACACACACACACACACACACACACACACACACACACACACACACACACACACACACACACACACACACACACACACACACACACACACACACACACACACACACACACAACAATGAACCACAGCCAAATACACAACTGAAGCAAACACTTGAACAATGGCCACACACACACACACACACACACACACACACACACACAGTCTGACGGCATGATTTTCAGACAAAGGGTCCAGACTTCAAGAGAGCAAATATTTATGAGTCTCGAAGGGTTAACAGTCTGAGCAGGAAAACTGGCGGAGTGCATACCACAGCAGTGAGACGCAAACCCATGGTGAGTTCACTGGAGAGGAGAGGAGAGGAGAGGAGAGGAGAGGAGAGGAGAGGAGAGGAGAGGAGAGGAGAGGAGAGGAGAGGAGAGGAGAGGAGAGGAGAGGAGAGGAGAGGCTATACGCCACTCTGTAGGAGGAGAGGAGAGGAGAGGAGAGGAGAGGAGAGGAGAGGAGAGGAGAGGAGAGGAGAGGAGAGGAGAGGAGAGGAGAGGAGAGGAGAGGAGAGGAGAGGAGAGGAGAGGAGAGGCTATACGCCACTCTGTAGGAGGAGAGGAGAGGAGAGGAGAGGAGAGGAGAGGAGAGGAGAGGAGAGGAGAGGAGAGGAGAGGAGAGGAGAGGAGAGGAGAGGAGAGGAGAGGAGAGGAGAGGCTATACGCCACTCTGTAGGAGGAGAGGAGAGGAGAGGAGAGGAGAGGAGAGGAGAGGAGAGGAGAGGAGAGGAGAGGAGAGGAGAGGAGAGGAGAGGAGAGGAGAGGAGAGGAGAGGAGAGGAGAGACTATACCCCACTCTGTAGGAGGAGAGGAGAGGAGAGGAGAGGAGAGGAGAGGAGAGGAGAGGAGAGGAGAGGAGAGGAGAGGAGAGGAGAGGAGAGGAGAGGAGAGGAGAGGAGAGGAGAGGAGAGGAGAGGAGAGGAGAGGAGAGGAGAGGGACACCAAATAACACCTATTTGGTGTTATATATAGGTGTCCCGCCCTCCTTAAAAGATTACGTCTACAATTAAGTGCAAAAATTAGGCAGAGGGAGATTTTTCTGCTCCCCCTGAAGAGGGACAACAGGATAGTATAGATTATAGAAGGACTAAACATTGAATCAGTAAATCACTGAATCAGTGAATCATTGAATCATTGAATCAGTAAATCACTAAAACAGTGAATCATTGAATCAGTAAATCATTGAATCAGTGAATCATTGAATCAGTAAATCACTAAAACAGTGAATCATTTAATCAGTGAATCATTGAATCATTGAATCAGTAAATCAACAAATCACACACATTTTCACAGACAGTAAATCTAACCAAACAAAAATTATGATATTCCAAAGAATTTCTAAATATGACGGCAGAACACACACAAAACCCGATACTTACCTCGGTCTAAACATCATTATATCACAGGAAACTTCATCTAAGCTGCGAAAGGGCAAGACAGGCTCTCTATCTGCCATCAAAAGGAACGTTAAGTGCTAGACATCCCAATACAAATCTGGTTAAAGACACTATAGACTCCGTCATGGAAGCCATCTCCCTCATAGATCTGGGGTCCCCTTACCAACCAAGAACCTGAGAAATGGGATAAACACCAAACTGAGACTTCTTGCAGGGCAGAATTAGGGTGATATATTCATTCACTCATTATCAAAATAAAGAAGAGGGCACTTCAATTTCATAACCACCTAAATCCTCAAAGAAAGAAACCCAGACACGCTCCATAACATAGCCCTTAACCCATTCTGAGCGGGAACCCATTTTGGTGTTAGCACTATGTCATGCTTTAGCTATTGAAAAATAGCAGATCTACAAGCTCATAGCGCGGCACCGAGTGGCGCGCTACGAGCTTGTAGGTCTGCTATTTTTGAAAAATCGAAGAGCGACTGACAGAAGACATTTTTAGAATCTGATCTCAGGTCAGAATGGAAAACTGTCAGGATGTAGAAGACATTTTTAGAATCTGATCTCAGGTCAGAAAACCTACAGGGATGACCCCTGCATGTCAGTCATGAGGGACTATTATGCACAAACGCAAGCACAAGCACCTGAAGGAAAACCCATTGGACTTAGATTATAAGAAAACAAGAAAAAAGCTACCCGACACTGGAAAGAGACCACCCAAGACCAAAGCAAAATGGAATGCTATCTTTAAAAAGATAATATACATTGGCTGAATACCTGAGGAAAGGAAAGGTACTATGTTTACCCAGGGTAACTGGACTAAGCTCAATAACTTGTTTACAGCCAGGCCCTGCTCATAGAACATTTCATGGTAGGGGTTCAATGCCTTGTCCAAGGGCACTTCAGCGGTGGTAATTTTAACGTGCCGGTCCGGGGATACGAACTAGCGACCTTCCGATATCAAGACCGCTCCGCAAACCGTTCGGCCACCGCTGCCTCAAACGACCCAAAACGTATAGGAAAGCATTGACTACACTAGACAGTACAGACTCGGTGAACACTGCCCTTGCGATAGAGAATGGCCGCCACATACAGACCCCACTCCCAATGGAAGACAGACTATGCACCTTAGAGTATAGGCCTATATTAGGCGAAATGGACATAGTGGCCGAATTTGGTATTGCAGCACTGGGCCAATTCTGGTCCGTTGACTATATCATTGCGCACGTTCATGATGCACGTGAGCGCTGTTTGATACGCGAGCGTGTGTAATGATAGTTAACGGCCAGCGCGTTCACGGTTTGGCCCAATCCATCTCAGAATGCACTCTGTTCCTACCCGGAAGGAGGAGGGAAATCGCCTCATGCACTTTTGAGCAACTTAATGCAAGTGGATGGGAGGAGAAATCGGGTGCCGTCTCTATTAATATATACTCTAAGCTATGCACCCACTGCACAAATGTGGTGGAAACAGAGCTACACTTTCTAACCATCTGCCCACTATACCAAGACATCAGACATACTTTCCACAGATTACACACACCCAAAGTGAGTTTGAAACTATGACCAACAACAAAAAACTCCCATACCTAGTAGTTTTTTTGGTCAACGAACGCTATTTCCATACTCAGACGTACAGACGGTACTCGGACATACGGACACACATTTCGGTCTATAGTAGTGGTGGCTATAGCAACATTTAAAAATGTGCAAACACATTTGTGCCCATACCCGAGGCGGGGTTGGGGAAAAGGGCCTTTCTGTGTGGAGTTTGCATGTTCTCCCCGTGTCCCCTAGGCCCTATAGGCAGTGTTGGGTAGGGCCTATAGGCACCCTCACAAAAAACATAATAATACTGGTCTCTATACTGCCTCCCCTTGGCCAGCCGGGGCGCCTGATGGAGGGGAAAGGAACTGCATGGTTGGAATAACGTGTTCCTTCCACGCGCTACGTCCGGCCGGGGAAACTCCCCGCTGTCAGGTGAAAAGAAGCGGCTTGGACTCCTCATGCATAGAAGGAAGCATGATGTCAGTCCGCTGCCCAAGTGCAAACACAGCAGCAATATTCGTGAACTGTTGCGACAAAAGAAGGTTAGCCAATGGAATACAACCACCCTAAGGACTTACTATCTGTACCAAGTAGACCTACTGCACGCATGTAAACAGTGATGCAACCTTTAAACACTGTATGCTATTTAAATATTCTTGAGAAATAAATGCTATTTGTCCCAAAGTGACTGCAAAAAAAATGCTGCTATATTTGTTTCAATATGTTATTCTGTATAACATGTAGGCCTATAGAACGATGCAATGTGACATAGCTCTGTTTACAAAAATTATGTACCCCCCTCCAACTGTCCCCATTTTCAACTGTTTTTATTATATTTTGACACTTGTTTGGCAATGTAAACGTATGTTTTCTCATGCCAATAAAGCTCCTTTGAATTTAATTGAATTGAATGCCAGAAACTGTGGAATGCTCCACACTGGCGTATGATGTGTTTTGTATTGCAATGTGTTTTTAACTTATTAACTGTTGCTTGTGAGAGCAACCACAATGGAAATAAGTCTGAGGACTTTATTGTGTTTGTCGTCAAACTGATGTAACCCTGTGGTTTTATTGCATTTCTAATAAATCAAGTCAATATTGTAACCTCCAGTACACTGCTGCATAATATAAAACTGTATTAACCCCTTTTGGTGTTTTAAAACTAGAGGGGCTAGAGGCTGTCCACCTCATGAACAGCTCTCAGCGGGTAAATGGGGCTAGTCAAGGTCTCAGGTTCCAACTCCGATATTTTAGATTTTCCCTCCCGGACCCCCGTGGCGTTTAAGAGGTTAGCCAAGTGGCGCGCTATGAGCTTGTAGATCTGCTATTTTTGAAAAATCGTGAAAATGTGGCGCAAATCTTTGAATATATATTCTTTCAGAGCCAACGTTTTTAACTCAAATCTTTGCTTCTGGGGGGGGTCACTGGAACACCATATTTTCAGATGAGGGTCGGTAAATGTTTGAGAACCACTGACACAGAAACACAAGGTTTTTCAGAAAACTGTCAGGATTTAGAAGCCGTTTGTAGAATCGTCCTCAAGTCTAAATGGGTTAAACCGCAAAGCCGATGCTCCCCCTCCCCCTTTTGATATTGGTGTGAACAATTTAATTTACATGACGTCTATTGTGGGTGGAAACTTCATATATCCAAAACTGTAAAATCAAAGGTCAAAGGTCGCTTCCGCGACCTTTGATGCTATGATCAATTTACAAACGAGAGGAAAAAAAAGGGGAGATATGGAGATAAGAGGTTTCTGCATGCCCGACAGCTATGGTTTATTATCAATAAAGAGGTCAGTCCAAGAAGTAAACAATAAGTCCCTTATAGCAGTGGACCCCCCAGTTTGACATGCATTAGTCTTACGGACCCCCCATTTAATGACATTTCTATCTCTGGGAACCCGATTTGTATTGTAAAATCAAAGTTAATTTAACTCTGAGAGTGTACAAATGGTACACTCTCAGAGTTACAGACTCATAAGGGTCCATTTGGTTCCAAACTATCATTTAGCTGGAGACCCCCTGGAACTCCCTCAAGGACCCCTGGGGGTCCCCGGAACCCCAGTTTGGGAACCACTGCCTTATAGGCTACAATATCCTAGTACACTTTCATTGCCTTCTTTTTGGGCCTCACAGAAGGTATTTATTCCACCTGCATCATGTTACAAGGTATTTATTTTTGACCCATATTTTGTGTCCATTTGTAGCACATTGTGCAGCATGCGGAATGCATTATTGCACCGCAGTAGCAGCATTGTGCTAATGGTCGTTGGAATGCGTTCATTTCCTCTGTGTGTGCCGTGTTTACACACTCTGCGTCCTGTCACAAACACTGCGCACACACACACACACACACACACACCAGGAGTGTGTGTGCACGCGCTCTATTGAACACATTTCAAAATAATATTTTCTCCCAGATCCACGAGATCCATGAGAGATAAGATGAAGTCAGGGTGACCTGCATACCGAAACATAACAGGCTAGATAAGAGTGTTGTGTCAGCCTGAGAGGAAGTTAGTATCTTTACTTCATGTGGAGGCTACAGCAGGCCTACTACATAACAAAAGCACAAGCTTTTGGTTTGAAAAAATAAACTAGATAAAGTTCCCCTCGGGGCACATGCAGGTCTCCACCAGGGCAGGTCAGGTTGTGGCCTCCTGGTGGCGCTATAACAGGCCAATGTGAAAAGGGTGGGATATATTCCTCAGCCTAGTAGTATAGGAAAGTCTGTGAAAGATTTCACATAAATTGCATGCTGCGTTCATGATTTGAGGCGTTTTGTTCAAAACGGGACAATCCTGAAAACTTTGAAAGCCTTAATGGTAGGGCCGAATATGAAATATCGGACAGATCCGACCTGAGCACATGATTATAGAGATACTGTGTAATAATTTGCGGGATTTTTGGACAGAATCTGGAGTAGTAATATCAAAGAATTTGTTTTTCAAAAGTCAGTTCAAACAGGCCGTTCTGGAAGATTTGGGGCAGAGGTTCATCGTTGGCATCCAGGGAGTGTGTGTGCAAAGTTTGGCATCGACCGGGTTAACGGTGCCAGAGATTAGCTTAGACGGACGGACGGGCGTGCACACACACACATACAGCGTGCAAAACATACTCTCTCCCCATGCCTTCAGCCTGGTGGAGACAATAAAGATTAAGACGAATTAAGACTACAACCTATATTTTAATTGCAAAGTTGCAACCTTACAGATCTGGGCTGTACTGTAATTTTCACATGCCAGTAACTTAGGCCCTTTGAATGAGAGAGAGGGGGGGGGGGGGGGGGGGGTATGTTCAAACAAAGTTGGCAACAAATATATGTAACAGCCTGGCAGAGAATGAGGAGCAATGGGTGAACACTAGTTTGTTTTTCCTTGTCTTGTTTGTATTGTTTGTTCCGATTCTGAATATGTATTATAATTGTGTATCATACTGTATCTGTATGTCATTGATGCTTTAGCAATATAAGAATGCTCGTCATGCATGACAATAAAGCATATTTGAATTAAGACAGAGAGGAGAGAACGATACGAAATGCATTGTCAAAGTAGGTGATACTTTGCTCTAATGGGCCTTTGGCTCCATCTAGTGGAAGCATTGAGAATTTCCAGAAAACGGCGCATACATTGCTTTACAGGTCCATGGTAACACCAGACACTGAACTGAACGAGACTATTGCCCTGCCAAACAGATTTAACACATTGAATTCATATGTTGTTCTTTTTTAGGCAAGTTAGGCACTTTAATTTGAAGTACTTTAAACAAACAGTGCCATCGATGACTGCATGGCAAAAAGATGTGTGCAAAAACACTGGGAGTAGAAGAACAAACGTGTTTGTCGCCAACATGCATAACAATAATGGAAAAAAGATGTAAACATTTAATATTACACTTTAAATCAATAACAAAAACAATTTAACCTAAACGACCTTTAATAAACTAGAACTTAAATAAAAGAGTAGAAAAAAAAAGAAAGAAAAAAAAAGAAAAATCTACAAAAGAGTGATTTCTAACGTCTACGTGTAGAAGACACGGTAGACACGGTTTGTTTTGACGTTAACGTGACAGAGGCACAGCTAGAGGAGTGAACAGGTGTTGAACTTACATTCACTGACTCAACAGTAACACCAGTAGCCGCTGCCAATGTGCCCTTGAGCAAAGCACTGAAGTGTTTCATCTGACTCCCCACTGTGGAGATATTCAAGCAATTAACAGTAATATAGAACAGTGGTTCCCAAAGTGGGGTCCGGGCACCCCCAGGGGTCCTTGAGGGAGTTCCAGGGGGTCCCCAGCTAAATGATAGTTAGGAACCAAAATGGACCCTTATGGGTCTGTAACTCAAAACTCACTCCGCGGTCTAATTAGTGTCAATTTGGGGGTCCTTGACATGAAAAAGTTTGGGAACCACCGATATAGAAGACTGTAGTCGTACTGGGAGACATCCTAGCTCTGTGTGCGTGCATGCATGTGCGAGCACGCGTGTGTGTGCGTGCTCGATTACAAACCTACTTCCTACAGAGGTGTTCCTCTTAAGTAGCAGGTACTTGCATCTACATCCTTTCCTGTGACGAGAATCTGTTTCTCGTCACATCAAAAGACAACAAAAAAAGACAAGGAGAAAAACAAATATGGGCTACCAAAAAACAAAGAACAGTGTAGAAAGACAACTCCTAAAGGTTTTCTTGAAATAAAACGGTCAAGTCTGAATTGTAAATCATCAAGTTCTTAACATTTTCCAAGTCTTGTCAAGTTGTGGCACATTTGTTTTGCCAACGGTTACAGTACAGAATAAACTTTGGTTCCACGAGATCCATCCAACCTCCATCACTACAGAATAGGACTAAACCTTTTCACCACTCAAAAACTATGTTACTTAGGTGTCCCTCAGGGCTCTACAATAGAGCACCGAAGTCTGACGTCGATATCGGTAGAGGGCGCAAATCCACGGGTTCATGTACTTTTTATTTGCATTGTTATCCCCATAGGGGGATTTTAGATCGCCTCATAGAAGAACTGTGTTTGAAAAATATAACATGTCCCCCCGGCCGTTTCACTCAGAATCAACTGACTGAGAGAAAACGCTAATGTTACTGCTACTGAATTAGTTACATTTTCTCTAGAAACACACTATCATATATGAGTGACTGACTGTCGCAAACGATACGGAGACACCTCCCTGACAATAACGCAGACAGCTTGTTTATTTTTGGACAACAACGCTTATATGAAACGATTTCAAGATGAGCCCATGACCGTGAACCAGGCAGAACCAGGGGACGAGCGAGTGACGTCAGGACTTCGGCGCTCTATAGGTCAGCTAGTATTTCTCCAATCTCTTCGATGAAAATATAGCCGATCTACAAGCTTCGTACAATGATCTTGCAGATCTATTCTTGCCTAATGTTCGCCCTCCAGAATAGGAACGCTAAGGTTTCACCTGGTCGACTCCAACCAAACCCCATGCATTCATTCCAGAAAGAATATTACATACAAATAAAAGAAAATACAACATAAAATGGATTATGGCCACCATCAAGTTAAAAATAAAAGAAATACTAGGAATAATACAACAGTACATAACCATAATAATAATATAACTAAAGTCTACCTAAAAATTACGTAAATCAGAAGTTAAACACGAGTCAGAGATTTGATATAAATAGGGGGAGAGAGGAAATTGCGACAGCCAGATTCAGTAGTGTGCAAAACGTTGCAGTCGGGTAGAAACCTTCCAAAAACCGTTCCCGCTTTATCTTCATTATTTTAAAACCATCTACAAGCGCACAGCGTGCCACAATGTGAATGTGATGTGAGCTTGTAGATCTAATATATTCACTACTTTTGTGTGACACTCGTATGATAAAGCGGGGCGTAAATCTACGGAAAAAAACTAATTTGAAACATGGAAATAGGTTTCTGCCCGACAGCAACGAAATCCAGCCAACGTTTAGACGCAAAAAAAACCCTGACATTGGAGAAAAACAAAATGACACAAGGTTATAGGTGTAGGTTGTAATGAAACATAGCATTTTTGTGAATTTTTTGTCCCCTTGAATTTGTTTTCTACGCAAATGATAGATGGGAGAAAGAAATCCTGCATTGGCACTTATCTACCTTACACAAAAAAAGCATTATGTGAAATAAAATTTCCAAAGTGACGTTTGTTTCTCCAAAACGTTTTGGCTCAACAATAGAGCAATTTCACTTCCACTTACATTTTAATTTGTGGACATGTCATTATAGGCAAATGTACAAAGATTTTAGAAAAATAGCTAAAATTGCAGATCCATACGAGTTGTGAGCTTGCCTTGCTTTTGTTTTGCTATTCAAATAATATATCAAATATGGCTTAAGTGGTTAATCAATGAATCTGTTCAAACCTCATCCAAATACTACAGTGGCTGAAATGTTCAGGTGATACTCTTAAAGGACAACTTTCTTTTTTTAGAGAGATAAAGTAAAATATGAGGGTTAAATTTTTTCATTTGCTGCTTTCTTTCATTTTAACGATTAGCTTTGTCAAAAATCTAGCTATTTTTGGCAGTGGGGCAGATGAGATTCGAAGTGGTTAAATATGTATTTACTTTTTTACTTATTGGAGTTTAAAACAGATCATACATTACAATGGCATTTCCATTGTGTCCCTTAAATGATTATGCTAATTGGTTGCCTGCCAAATGTACAGACCTACAAAACATTTAATTTCAAATAGTGTTCTAGCGTTTTTTTGTAGACTAAGTCCACCATGGCTTCTCAAAGTAACCTATAGGTCCCTCCCGGGCGGGAGCCAGTTTAGTTGTTTTGTTTCTCTCATCAGGTAGGTTTTGCATAAATAAATAAATGTAAAACAAAAACAAGCTACTGTATAGCAAAGGCTCATGATATTCAAACATTTTGTTCCAACAACATAATCTACACAAATCAACAAATCTTTTTTTGATTTTATTTAAGCCACATAATACAAATTGTCTTTTTATAATAAAGCACACACTGGCTTCAGAATTAACCGTTGAGATATATATGCGGGTGTAATTTTATGTTGTAGAACAAAACATGAAATGCTCAAGATTATGTTCAACCACAGAACTTATTTTAAGCATGCAAATTTAAAACCCCAAATGCGAACAAAGCCTTCACGTATGGGTTTCATAACTGTAGGCCGGCCGCCTGGAAAGAGCGTGTTTCACTATCAAAGACAAAAGTTTACAATCTTCAGAGGGAAAAACGAGACTTGAAAAACTTAAAATTGTCAGGAGGGCTACCTCTGAACATTTGTTTAGGTCACAAAAAAGGTGACATTCCTGACATTGCATTGTTTAAAAAGCCTCTACGCTTTCAGACTAGCGGGGGACGCGGTCAGCTCACAGATGATAAGGCACGTGTGTGTAAAGAGAAGAAGGAGCACATTTATAAATTCTAGGGTACTTTTTGCTCCACCAGCAAAAAAAAGACCCAACGTGCTCTGTACTCCCCAAAAGTCTATCTATTTTACAACAGCTAAATATTCATATAACATTTTGTAGAAAATAACATCATTCCCCTAGAAGTACATAGTAGGCCGAAGACAGTTTTTTTTTTAAACGAGCTAGAAAAGTTATTATATATATATATACTGTAGATTAAACAAGTTTATCTTGATGCATAGCATCATCTATTTAGATGTAATATCCATTCTTAAAATTCTATATAACTCGGTTCCGTTCAGTATTTCGTCGTTATATAAACATAACATTTGATAGTGTTGTGAAAGGAGCCATTTGATGAAAATAAGGCTCAAATATGTCAACATTTCTACGTGTCTGAAGAGTGTACAGATGAAACCAAATGGATCCGGACCCCGTTGTCCGAAGAGGGTACAGGTTTAAACCAAATGGACCCGCAGTCCGAGGAGTGTACAAATGGAACCATGTTGTACACTCTTCAGAGTTCAATTAAACACAGGATTTGACGGCGTCGACTCGACAGACATGAACAGAGGCAGAATCGATACAGTACAGAGATGGAGAGAGAGGGAGAGACACAGACAGGGATTGTCTGTAATGTCTGCTGAAGACAAACACTTCCTCCACTGGAGGTTAATGGCAGCCGTGAATCCAAAAATACCTAATAGTTCAAAAAACAAAAAAAATGAGAAAAGAAATAATAATAATCCCAACTCCCGTTCCATGCGGCTCCAGTTTTGTGGCTTAAAAAACGACCGACTGAACCGGTACAGAATGTTTGTTTCCATCCAAAAAACGTGGATCACGGCCAAAGTTTTCCCCAAACCAAACAAACGTCCCACGGACCCTGAAAATACCTGGGCTAATAATTACCCAATGACTCTGCTAATGATAGTTATCTTTGAGTGCTTATGATCCCAAGACCCACAAACCCATTTTAAGTCAGAGTTCCAGTCGGATCACGTGGTCGTTTCTTTTCCTTTTTTTTCTGTAGCCGTCCACATACTTCTTCAGCTTTGCTGGGCCAGGGGTAAGGCAGTGGGTTGAGGAATCACCGCGCTGGGCAGTCCGTTGGTCAAAGCCTCCACATCGCACTCCATTTGCTCATCGTCGGGCAGTTCCTCTCGCCCCTCGCCGAAGTCTCCGTTTTGGTCCATGGCGTCGTCGCGAGGCTCAGAGGTCTCTTCTTCCCTCGCCTCCGTCTCGTCCTCTCCGTCGTCCCTTTCCACGTCCTCGGCTTTGAGGGTCTCCACTCGGACTGGGACGGCGGCTTCCGTTTTACCAAGGTCCTTGCCTCCTCCGCAGCCCGCCGAGGGCGACGGTTCCACCTCGGTGGCCGTCGGGAGGCAGGGTTCAGTCTTTACCGTCGCCTGGTTCTGGTCGTCCCTCACCTCCGTCGTCTTCGTCTCGGCCCTCGGGGGGGAGGCGGTGGCGGCAGACGGCGGCGGCAGCAGCAGAGGAACAGGATGAGGAAGCAGGAGAGAGGAGGGTTTCCCCCAGGAGGAGGGGGGGGCTTCGCTCGGGTCTTTCTCCTCCACTTTGATGTGGAAGGGCGGAAGGCCCAGGAGGAAGGCTCGCAGCCGGACCGGGGAGCTCAGGTCGGCCGGCTCCTCCTGTTGGCTCTTAATCGTTCCTCCTCCTCCTCCGCCCAATCTCCCAGAGGCGGAGTTGGACCTCCCTCCCAGGCTCAGGTCCTCCGCCTCGGCCTGCTCCGAGGAGGAGGGGCAGACCCTGGTCTTCTTGGCCGAGGGCTCGTCCGTCGATGGATCCATGTCATCGTCGTCGTCCGAGCACGTCCGTTTAGCGGCGCCCACCAGCGGCGGCGTGCGCATGCTGAGGTTGAGCGGAGCGGCCTGCTCGGGGGGCGGAGTGACGGGGGGGGAGCAGGGGACGACGGCGGGGGTCATCGACGGTGCCGCCGCAGGCTTCAGGTCCTGGGACAGGACCTCGGAGAGACGGCGGGTGAAGGACTGCAGCTGCGTGGAGCCCAGCCGCGTGCGCATCAGCTGCCTCACGTGGACGCTGCAGTCCAGGTCCAGGGGCAGCACGCGGAGCGGCGGCAGCGGAGGACGGCTCTTCCCCTCGCCGCGGAAGCTTCCCCCCCGCGGCTGAGACGCCTCGTCCTCGCTGCATCCCGAGCACTGGTGGTGGTGGTGGTGGTGCTGGAGGTCCCCACCGGGGAGAGGAGTGTCTACCAGACCTCCCCCCCCGGCCTTGGTCTGCAGAGGATGGTGGTGTTGTTGGTGGTGGTGGTGGTGGTGGTGCAGGATGGGGGCAGGGGGCCGCGCGGTGGTGGAACTCTGTGGCGTCAAAGCGTCGGGGTTCTCCGATGGAGGTGGGGGTCTGTGGAGGCCCAGTCTGGTCCTGAACACATCCAGGGGACACATGCCTTTGGTGGGGCTGAAGCCTCCTCCCGGGGAGCCTCCGGATGACGCCGCGGGGTGCCTCGGCGGGGCAGACGGCGGAGAAGCTCCCCCCGGAGCGGGGGGCTGCTGCTGCTGTTGCTGTTTCAGAGAGTCCCCGATGGCCTCCTGAGGCTGGGGCTCCTTCCCGAGTTTGGGCTGGAAGGGGAGGAGGAGCGGGGCAGACATGGGGGACAGCTCCGGGGTGAGGGGCATGCCGTTGAGGTTGATGCCAGCGTAGACCACGTGGGTCTGGGGACAGACCGAGAGCTGGGGTTGGGGCGCCTGGGAGAGAAGAACAACCACAACAAGGTGTTAGGAGGAGTATTAGGAATCAAGGAGAGGTGCAGAACACATGCGTTGATTGAGTGTTGGATCCATGGGTGGTGTGAGGTACAGACTCAGTGAGCACAGTCTCGCGATCGAGAAAGGCCGTCATAGGCAGACCTGTATCCCGAGAGAAGACAGACTATGCACCCACTGCACACAAAATGAAGTGGAAACCGAGCTACACTTCCTAACCTGTCCATTGTACCAAGACATCAGAGACACATACTTCCCACAGATTACAACCACACACGGAGGTTTTGAAAACATGACCAATGACAAAAAACTCCCATATCTGCTGGGCGAAGTACAACAATGTGCAAACACAGCAGCAAGATTTGTGAGTTGCTGTGATAGGAGAAGGATATCAAATGGAACACAACCACCCTAAAGACTAATCATTGTGTATATTCCTGCACTATACCTGCATCGAGTGATCTTGGTACATAGAAATTGATCTATTGAAGATTCTGACTTTCAAATGTACATAATTTTTGTTTTGATTGTATTGCTGTATTGTTGTATTGTTCTTTCTGCTTTGGCAATGTAAACGTATGTTTTCTCATGCCAATAAAGCCCTTTGAATTGAATTGAAACATGTGTCACCTGCTATTACGTTTGCGTTGGTAGTCGATTGCTTAATGAACATTCGGCATGATCACAGGTTTACAAATAAATAAATAAAACACTAAGAAAAAAACTTTTATAATTAACTAACCATCCAAAATATAAAAATTGTACAATTCTCCAAGCTAAAAATCGTGAAATATATCTCAAAGAGACAGTATAAGTCGAGAGAGAGATCAATTGTATTTTAAATCCACTTCTCTGTGCATTATATTCTTAATGTAACTGCAATTCATGGGCAGCTTTTCATTTTCATTCTCATTTCACCAACTCCTTTACCTGTGAACTTGTGATATGTGAGAAATAAAGTGAAGCAGAGGTGACAGTCAACCACACCAAACCTGCTCCTAACTTCAGCTGCAGGGTGTGGCTGCAGTCACACCTGACCTGAGTCAAACTAATTGGACTCTGATTTGGGTGAGACGAGTGATGACATAACCAGTTGTGCGCCCATGCAGCGTCATACCAAAGCCTACGCGGGTTGTGCAAGGACGCTCTGTGATTGGCCAGTCGCTGTGATTGACAGCCTATAAACCAGAGGTGGGCAACTGGCGGCCCGGTGGGCCACACGCGGCCCCCACCTTCACTAAATGCAGCCTGCATGTTAATATCAGAATACTGATATAGTATTGATTTCAGCTGTTTTCTAAACCCGCTTCAATTACTTCATGACTAGTATTAAATGACTAGTACTTAATGACTAGTAAAATGTGATTGCCTTTTTGTGTCCAAGTTATGTTCATAAAGTTCATAAAGTTAACATAACTACAACTAAATTTGAAATTCAATAAAAAAGGTTACTTTTCAGGATTCCAATTCAAAAATAGCAACAAAAGAATGTCAGGGTTTCAATTCAAATATAGCAAAAATAGCTGATCTATAAGCTCAAAACGCGTCGCATTGGTTATAAGCACAACCCGTGTAGGAACTAGTATGTCGCATTGTCGCATCCATGCACACAGGATAAATTAGTTACCCCCCCCTCCCCGTGCGCACGCACACACTTGCTGCATCTGCTCTTGCATCTTATTTCCTTGTGTCTAAATACAATATGGTTACAGCGAAGGCAGAGCAAGCTATTCTGTTACTTGAAAATAAATAACGTTGTAATCTAAGACTCATGGCTGACGTCTGCCCTAACATTGAGCCTGTCACACACCAACCGGAACAAATTAACGATTGAAACGTTCTGGTTCTTAAAGTGGGTTCCAGGGACCCCTAGAGGTGCTTGATAAAGGTTCCAAGGGGACCAGGGGGTCCCCAGAACAAATTAGGAAGAGTTTAAACGTTTAAGCCAAAACCAGGAGAAGTTGAGAAATATCGTAACAGTCAAGAACTGTGAACTCATTCTGCAACTAAATGAGCAATTTCCAGGAAAGCTATGTTGGATCATCCTGGCACACAAAGCTATGTTGGATCATCCTGGCACACAAGCCACTCAGAGGATTGTGAGACATAAGACTCCCATCTGACTGTATTTAACCCATTTTGGGCGGGAACCCCTTTTGGTGTTTTAAAGCATTATGCTACACTTTAGCTATTGAAAAATAGCAGATATACAAGCTCATAGCGCGGCACCGAGTGCCACGCTATGATCTTGTAGGTCTGAAAAATCGTGAAAATGTGCCTCAAATCTTTGAATATATTACAGAGTGAACATTTTAACTCAAATCTTTGCTTCTCTTCTGGGGAGGTCCCTGGAACAACATATTGTCAGATGGCATATTACATATAATTTTTGGAGTCATGAAATATTGATACAGAAACATAAGGTTTTTCAGACGTCAGGCCTAAATGGGTTAAGTTAACGACAATAAACTCACCCAATATATCACGTCTACCGACAGCTTGGGCTATCCAATTCGTCTTTGCAAGCTTTGGTAAAAGAAAAATCCACTTTTTTGTCAAACTCCCTTCCTCAGTGTTCTTCTTTTGCCGTGTTTTACACCTGCATTACCTCACCGGCATGGTAGCCCAGTTCCAAGTTGTTTTGGTGCTTGCTTTACAGCACTGTTTCCCAAACACTGGGTCGGGACCCAATTGTGGGAGTAAAAAAAAACTAAAAACAAAACTAAAGACACAATTCTTCATGAATAAAATAAAATAAAAAGCTAAAATTATTTTCAAAATAATTTCAGAAATGTCAGAAATTTTGAATGAATAAACTTTTAAAGCAGAAGTGAAAATAGAAGTTCTACAAGCTTGGAAGCTTTTATCGGCTGTTCTCACTATAGCTTGAGTCGCGGAGAGACGGAACATTTCTCTTTTGGATCTCGAGCTAAAGCGTTTTGGGAACCACTGCTTTGCATCACTCGTATGTGCAATTTCAAAACGGGTGATAATCTATTCTATTCTGTCCCTGATCCCAACGGTGCACGGCTTACCAACTCAACGTTTTGAAGTGACAGTGACTTTTCGATCTGACAAAGAGGGATGTCAATAGAAGAATTGTGACTCAAAGAGGTTCTGGACGCCCTCCGAACTCTGCCCGGTTCAGCCAAGCAGCAGCAGCAGCACGAGTGTTAACCCATTTAGACCCGAGGCAGAGTCTAAAAAAAGACAGTTTTCTGAAAAACCTCATGTTTCTAAGTCAGTCGTTCTCAAACATTTTCATGTCAAGGGACCACCAAAAATATATGTATTTGGCCGCCGACCCCCATCTGAAAAAATGTTGTTCCTCCACCACCAGAAGCAAAGATTTGAGTTAAAAACATTCACTCTGAAAGAATATATATTCAAAGATTTGCGCCACATTTTCACGATAAAAAAAAAAAAAGCAGATCTACAAGGTTGCGAGTGCCACGCTATGAGTTTGCAGATCTGCTATTTTTCAACAGCTAACGTATAACATAATGCTTAAAACACCAAAAGGGGGGTCCCGTCACGAATGTGTTAAGTTTCACAGTTCAAGTCTTTCACATTCCTACAGGGGGCCGTGAACCATATCTGGACCCATGAGGGGTCAGCGACAGCGTGTACATTGTAACACCGCCACATGTGTGGTACATATGGAGCCATTGTTTATACGGTCAGCTCGAATGAAGATGAAAGGCTTTCCTCTGCTCCGATAAGGACGTTTTGTTTCTTTTTTACCGTAGCACACAGCGCAGCCATCTTACACCAAGCACCAGCATGGGCCTTCATTGTTAAGAAAGTCATCTGGAACAGCTTCTACTCCATTTCAATCCATTCTGGACAGGAACCCCCATTTGGTGTTTTAAGCATTATTTTAAACTTTAGCTATTGAAAAATAGTAGATCTACAAGCTCATAGCGCGGCACTCGGTGCCGCGCTATGAGCTTGTAGGTCTGCTATTTTTGAAAAGTCGTGAAAATGAGACAGACTCATGTTACTGAACTGCTTAACTTTTTAATCAAAAACCTTTTTGTTTTAACCACTTTAAAGCCTTTTAAAGCTTTTATTTGTTGGTATTCAGACAGCCAGTAATGGGTAGAAAGCCTGGTCTCAATGACTAACCAATCAGGAAGTAGACAGGCAAATCGACCAATGACAGCTTCTAGGAAAATCTTTGAATACAGATTGCGGCAGAGACAAATTATTTTGTGTTCTACCCATTGCTGGCTGTCTGAATACCAAAAAATAAGAAAAGGTAATTAAAATGTTGACATATTATTGCTTATAGCAGCTTTAAGACCTAGTTCAGATTTTAGAAAAAGAAGAAAAAGGCTGCACACTCACAGCCACGATGCTGGAAGTGTATTAACAGAAACCAACGTTTCGACCTGTAAGGTCTTCTTCAGGGAATATTCTTTCGCCGTTTGTGAGGACGCACACATGGGAGTGCGTTATTACACGGCGGAGTCGTGGAGAAAATTGTTATGAGGGTCGGCTTGGCACCTTTTGTTGCCACTCTCGGCGTGCGTGTTGCCCTACACTCGTGTGTATACTGTATTGCGCGTGTACATAGCCACGGCGCTCTTTATTACGACGGTGTCGAAGAGCGGAGATGTGATTTGAACTCTTTGCCGCCATTACCTTGAGCTGCTTGATGTGTTGTTGTTGTTGTTGCTGTGGCCGTCCTCCGGCCAGGAGGGGTGGGAACACCAGCAGCGTCTGATTGGCCGTGGGCTTTGGTGACACCACCTTGGTAGCATGGCCACGCTGTGGTGGTGACACCACCTTGGTAGCATGGCCATGCTGTTGTGGTGGTGACACCAACTTGGTGGCCTGGCCATGCTGCTGCTGTGGTGGTGGTGACACCACCTTGGTGACATGGCCACGCTGTTGTGGTGGTGACACCAACTTGGTAGCATGGCCACGCTGTGGTGGTGACACCACCTTGGTGACATGGCCACGCTGTTGTGGTGGTGACACCAACTTGGCCTGGCCATACTGCTGCTGTGGTGGCGGTGACACCACCTTGGTGGCCTGGGCATGCTGCTGGGCCAGCAGCTTGGCCTGGGCGAGGAGCGTGGCCTTGTTCCTGCGCCCGGGCGGTCGCCCACGGCCCCTCTTCACCACCGCCGCCGCCGCGGGACCTTCTGGCGGACTCGCCCCGACCTGGTTGGGACCGTCTGGTGGACTCGCCCCGACCTGTTTGGGACACGACACATTGATTAAGACCGTACACGGCTAAACACGAGGTTCACGAGTTTGATCAATAGGTCTTTCTCTGCTAAGCACGAGTTCCACGCGGTTTGTTTTTTTTTGGCACTGGAGGGCGCCGTTAGCCAACTTATTATGAGACATCATAAGGCTACTTCCTGATAAGACACACGTGTGGCTCACATGACCACAAAATAATACACCACATATCACATAATGCATTCTTCTGGGATCATGATTAGATTACTTTCCGACACTAGGACAGGCGTGCGCGCCATTTGAAGGTGCATGGAATGGAGCGACTTACAAAACACGTCAGTTAACACCCCGAACGCCCGGGGGTATTTAGGACCATTAAATCAGGGCGCCCAGCGATTTGCAGCAACGTAGCGCATTTCAAGGTGCACCAGGTGCCATCTTGGATGTAGCTGAAGTAGCTAGATGTAGCCAAAACACTCCCGAGGCGATCGACAACAACGGGCAGTATGATTACTTCTAACGCGACAAGCGACGGGGACCGCGATGGGCCGTCTAAAACATAAACTTTGGTTAGAATTGGACGGATTGATTTAGATCAAGAGTTATTCACAAGATTTGCGATCTCATCCACTAAAATGGAGGGGGGACCACTTTGGATGACGTCCCAACCGGAAATGACATTGAATGTTGCCCAACAGGTGCTCCCAGCCTGTGGAGCGGTGCGATCGGTTATGATATCATTAATGTTCCGTCCTGTGATTAATCTCCATCCTGGGCGCTGAGAGTAACTATTTGATAGGAGAAGGAGACCTCCGTTTATGCCGATCAGGGTGTTAATGTAATTGCATACAGTATGTCGTAACCTACTGTAAATAAATGTTATTTTAAATGACATTTTCTGACAGTAATTATCTGGGTGTATTTTTATACAAATATTAACTTTTATTTATTTATAACTTAATAGACCAGGCTAGGAACTAGACAAAGATACAAGTGCAAGTTCCCATATGGGGCTACAGGAAAGTTTTGACTCCTGCTTTGTTTATCTCTTCCCACCAGGGGGTGCCAGACTGCCATGCCTGCTTAAATCATGCAATGTTGAAGTACAGTAGTGCTATTGTGTTGCACAGATAATGTAAAGCAGCCGCACGCACACACACACACACACACACACACACACACACACACACACACACACACACACACACACACACACACACACACACACACACACACACACACACACACACACACACACACACACACACACACACACACACACACACACACACAGTACTTTACATGTTTTTTTTACTAGTCTTTGTTGAAGCCGACTATCACTACACACAAAGGCAGATATACCAGCTCACGGCGCCTTGCAATGTTGATGCCTTGTGAACTTGTATTTCAGCTCTTTTCACCATTTTCTGGAACGATCTTTTCACATTTCGGGGGGGGGGGGGGATGATTACATTTCAATACATTTCAATACAGCAATGCCTTGATATTAAAGAAGAAAATGTACTAAGGCCAAGTACCCCAGTACTTTAACTCAAGTATAAATTTGACAGAGCAACTTCCATATGTGGTTGTGGACGAGTAATATTTGACGAAGAGTATCTATACTTCTTTTCGACTGACTCAGTACTCAGAACCCTCCATGATAACATGAAACTTTCCTTGAATTTCTAGTTTTTCTTTTGTTTACTTTTCCATTATACACACACAATCTTCCCAACATTCGGATAGTACTAAAGTAGCATTTATAAGAGAGACAAATCAGGAGAAGATCAACCATTCGCTGTCCCGACTCCCTGCAACACGCTCTTGCAAGATCTAGCAGCAGCTATCGCGGTGCCCACAGTCAGGGGGCAACGCGGTAGTGGGATGGCACATCATTCCTACATTAAAACCCAGGTCTAAATGGGTCAAGCATCTTTGCTGATAGATAGATACGCACCATTGGAGGAGGAGGAGGAGGAGGAGGAGGAGGAGGGTGAGGAAGAGAAGGAGAAAGAGGAGCGGCAGCAGGAAGAGGAGGAGTTAAACTCTTCTCTCTGGCTTTGATGCGAGGCTTTCGGCCCCTCGCCATGGGCTTCCTCCCCCTCCCCACCGCTCTGGTCCTGGGAACCGCTAAGGATTCTGGGATTTGGAGTTCCGCCCCTCCGGCTTCAAGGTGCTTCTCATAGGGCAGTATCAGCCTTGAGAAGACGAACGAACGAACACACACACACACACACACACACACACACACACACAGTCTAATTATGATACACTGCAACAATATAAATGTACATTTAACAGTTTGAATGGATGCGAGTGTGAGTGTGTGTGTGTGTGTGTGTGTGTGTGTGTGTGTGTGTGTGTGTGTGTGTGTGTGTGTGTGTGTGTGTGTGTGTGTGTGTGTGTGTGTGTGTGTGTGTGTGTGTGTGTGTGTGTGTGTGTGCACCTCTCGTAGTGTCTCCTGGTGCACGTAGCAGCGCTGGTGCTTCCCGGACATCCACCCAGCTCGTTATACACCACCTTCCACAGCCGGTCTGACGTCACCTACAGACAGACAGACAGACAGACAGACAGACAGACAGACCATTGTTAGTGTCAGTTGTACACCTGCGGTGATATCTTGTTTAAACCATTTTCACCATATTACACAGCACACTTAGATATTTCAACAACCATTTGTTGTAAACTAGGCAACTATAGTCAACTAGTAAAAATCACTACAGGACCAGGAGTCCGGCTCCTGCCCTATGGGGGTCAGGGGTCACCAACATGTCCTCACACCGACACATGCATAGACATATATAAAGGCTAGATGGCTCAAAGCAGAGTCTCTGACGTAGTTCACCCAGCGGCCATCTTGCTTCGGGGCTACAGTTCAATGGCAGCTCAAACAAAAACAGTCATAACTCCCTCAAATCTTGACGTATTTACAAACGGGTTGGTTTATTACAAACGCTGTCAACGTGGCTATGATTCAGGACGCGTATCTGCTTAATTTTGTTTTTTATAAAAATGTCATATAAAACTAAAAGCATATAAGTATGCTTTTATAAGTATGTGTAATTTTATTCTCAAATGGACACATGTTAAACATTTACACTGCCTCGGGTTTAAACTGTAGGGGCAAAACACACGCACCCATACACACAACACAACACAATGTGTGATGTCACTTCTATTCCGCCTTCTGATTGGCTTACTCAAATTGAACCACAAATGAGAGGCAGAGTAGGGTGTTCCATTTGAACACTCTCAGAGTTACAGAGCCGGTATGCTCATTCAGGGCTATACAGTAGAGTTACAGAGCCGGTATGCTCATTCAGGGCTATACAGTAGAGTTACAGAGCCGGTATGCTCATTCAGGGCTATACAGTAGTTACAGAGCCGGTATGCTCATTCAGGGCTATACAGTAGAGTTACAGAGCCGGTATGCTCATTCAGGGCTATACAGTAGAGTTACAGAGCCGGTATGCTCATTCAGGGCTATACAGTAGTTACAGAGCCGTTATGGTCATTCAGGGCTATACAGTAGAGTTACAGAGCCGGTATGCTCATTCAGGGCTATACAGTAGTTACAGAGCCGTTATGGTCATTCAGGGCTATACAGTAGAGTTACAGAGCCGGTATGCTCATTCAGGGCTATACAGTATAGAGTTACAGAGCCGTTATGGTCATTCAGGGCTATACAGTAGAGTTACAGAGCCGGTATGCTCATTCAGGGCTATACAGTATAGAGTTACAGAGCCGGTATGCTCATTCAGGGCTATACAGTAGTTACAGAGCCGGTATGCTCATTCAGGGCTATACAGTAGAGTTACAGAGCCGTTATGGTCATTCAGGGCTATACAGTAGAGTTACAGAGCCGTTATGGTCATTCAGGGCTATACAGTAGAGTTACAGAGCCGTTATGCTCATTCAGGGCTATACAGTAGCGTCTTCATGAGTTTCCGGTGACATTATTATTTATTGCCCACTCATGTTGTATGTCCGTGACAAAAAACAAATCTATTTTTACAAAAATACCGATGATGACCCCTGACCCCTGCCTATCGGCCTCGTGGCTCTGGACACCTCGTTGGTTGCCAAGGAACCAATGCTGCTACTTATTTCTTTTTCTGTCTCTTCCGCACACAGTAATTGTATGTTATTTTTACTCGTTTTGTCTTAAGCATCCTAATGTCATTATTGCATAATTGTGTTTCCTTTTGCTTGATGTTCTTGTGTACTGTAAGCATATTGAATTGCCTCGTTGTTGAAATGTACCGTACAAATAAAACCGCCTTGCCTACATCAATGCTCCAATTAACCCATTTAGGCCTGACGTCGAAATAAATAAAAAAGTCTTCTGAAAGAATATTATATTCAAATATTTGTGCCACATTTTCATGATTTTTCAAAAATAGCAGACCTACAAGCTCGCTATGAGCTTGTAGATCTGCTATTTTTCAATAGCTAAAGTATAACATAATGCCCAGTTAAAACACCAAAACGGGTTCCCGTCCAGATGGGGTTAAAATTCCGCCTTTAGCACACGTGGAGGTTTCGGCCCTGACAGGTTGAATAATTTATGTCCGATAAAAATCCATAAAACAAATTACAGTCGTCATTTTGTATGTATAAATAATTGATTCACATTTAGACTTAATTTGTTCATTTAGACTTGGAATTAATTCAGTTCCACTGTTAAACGGCTGCAAAATGAAGACGCATGATGCATTCATCTTAGGAGGTACATCTTTTCTTAACCCTTTATGGATTTACTTTTATGGATGAGCGTTTATGGATTTCTTCATAAACCCCTGCATCATCATTCGTGTCCAAACAGAGTTCTCGGCCTGGGCGTGTATTAGACAAAACACGGCGACCGAGTCCCCTGGTTACCGCGGCAACCACCCCCGCGCTATGAGCTATTTTTTATGCGCTATGAGCTATTTTTCAATAGCTAAAGCATAACATAATGCTAACACCAAAAGGGGTTCCCGCCCCCAAAATGTAGGCCTACAGTAGGAGTCAATAGACTTAGCTACTTTAAACCAGTGTCCGCAACACCATTTCCATCCTAGAAATATAAAGCGGATCAAGGTGAAATGGCATTTCACATTTTGTGTGCGCGTGCATGCGTGCGCGTGAGAGGGGGGGGGGTATGCCTGTCTTGGGTATGCCTGTCTTGAGCTTGATATGCTTTAGCTATTGAAAAATAGCAGATCTACAAGCTCATAGCGCGCCGAGCTTGTAGGTCTGCTGTTTTTGAAAAATCAAAGAACGACTGACATAGAAACATAGCTTTTTCAGAAAACTGTCAGGATGTAGAAGACACTTTTAGAATCTGATCTCAGGTCAGAATGGATTAAAGAGCTGGAGAGACAGGCATACCCCCCCCCCCCCCCCCCCCCAGCTGCTGAAGAAACACAACGCAATGATTACTATCAAAGTATAGAGCTTTTTTTTTTTAAGGAAAATAAATATATATATATTTTAATGAAAGGTATACAAATATGTACTGACCTTGTCGTATCCTCCCAGTCGCTTCACCACTGAATACATGAGGAACAGGTTGACTATGGAGAGAGACAACACTGTGTGAGGACATTGATTGATTGGATTGATTGATTATTAGTAAACCTAAACATCACGAGGTGCAGTAAGGCTACAATGATAGCAGAAAACGTCCCAGACAGACAGACAGACAGACAGACAGACAGACAGACAGACAGACAGACAGACAGACAGACCCCGGAGGCACACTGTCGCGCGTGGACGCGCACGTCCCCTGCTGCGCGCAGCTTAAAAACCGGGTTTTTAGACAGCTGGTGGATGGAAAAGAAGCTCCACCTCCGCGCCCGACGGACGCGACGGACAGCTTCACGGACACGCTCTCCTCCGTGAATACCCCAAATGACTGAAAGATACATTATTCAATTTAAGCTCCATTTCACAAAATAGTGCAAATATTAGATCGAGCACACGATGCGATCGCACTGCAACTCCTTGTGAACCATGTAGATAGAATACTTTCACTGTTTTTGAAAATGTTTGGAAATGTTTTATTTATATTTATTCAAATTTTGTTAAAATATTTACGAAATAAATAAATAAAGAACAAAAAAACCCAACTCAATAGTAGCGATATAGACAGTGATGTAATTTGCAATATCACACGTAAAACAAAAAAAAACGCTTTAACAATCAACAGCTTCAAAATAATTTCAAAAAAGCAAATCAATAAAATACTGTGATCTCAACTTCATTATTAGGTTAATGGCAATAAACCACAGAGAGCAATTATAAATGCTGACGAGAGAGAAACCAACGGCTAGTAAATTCTGTACGTGTGGAAACGGTGATTAATTGCACAACGCTCCAGTTCGATTCCTGTTGCCTCTGATGATGGCAACAGGAAACCACGCACGCTGCCAAGTGTTAGAACAGCACCAGCGGTGATGAAAGAACAAGTCTGACAGGAACACACACACAACACAGTCTATACTAGCGTCACTCTTTCAGCCCAATGACTACAATACCACACACACACACACACACACACACACACACACACACACACACACACACACACACACACACACACACACACACACACACACACACACACACACACACACACACACACACAAGCACCGTGGTTCTCAAACCTTTCAGGTCGAGGCCAAAAAGAGAGATTAGATTAGTTTGCCAGGGACCCAAACTAGTGAAAATCAGGGACGTGCTAGGGGCTGAAATCCCATATAGAGAGGGCACTTTTGGACAAAAAACTAAATAGCGAAAATAGCAGATCTACAAGCTCTCAACGCGTCGCACGGGGCCGCAACCCAGCACTCTTTATTTCTACTGGAGATGCGATGTGTAACGACCTGGATTCAGAAACAAATTTGTTCAACGCAAAAATGGTGCGTTCCAAGTTCAGGAAAAGACTTCGGAAAAAAAGCTATTCTCCTGAATGCGGCATGGAAAGTAAAAGAGGGGCATTTTGCATTTCTTTCACCGTGTAGCAAATTCTGCAATCGTGGTCTGGAGAGGGCAGTTGTTTAACAGACGGGTAAAAGGGCAGGGGGCTGAAGCCCCCCTTTGATGTCTATGTGTGCACGTCCCTGGTGCAAATAAAAGGGCAACACACACTGCTGCTAACGGCGTGCGTCAAAACAACACACACTGCTGCTAACGGCGTGCGTCAAAACAACACACACTGCTGCTAACGGCGTGCGTCAAAACAACACACACTGCTGCTAACGGCGTGCGTCAAAACAACACACACTGCTGCTAACGGCGTGCGTCAAAACAACACACACTGCTGCTAACGGCGTGCGTCAAAACAGCCTCCATTCATTTTCAACGGACCTTTCTATCCCACACCGGCGGCGTCAGACGTGCGTTCACGCCTCGCCCGACAGTGTTGTCGCGCGGTGAAAGTGTCGCACAACGCGTCGCTTTGCACACCGCGTTTCAATTTTGAAAGAAATGTGAAACGAGTAATTTTTTATTTGGTACTTCAATTTTGAACATACCGTCTTTTACTTGTAAGAGTTAAGTAAAAAAACAACCACGGATTACTTCTTGCACCATCGTTAGGTTAGAAAGCACCGTGTCGGTCGCAGGTGACATTAAACTTGGTGCATTGTGACAACAAAGTATATAGGCTATATTTAGAAACGATGTCAGAAAGGTGACTCACAATGTAAAGACTGCCCGATTGGCTGCGTATCTGAAAATGTCAGCGCGGTGACATTTTCAGATCAATCAGGCTGGAACCCAGGTTAGTAAAATATGACCTCTGGATTCTATAGGGTGCAACAGTTACTTAACGAACTGATTAATGGATTATATACGCCACATTTGACAAAATGATAGATTATCAAAAACAACAAAGTGTTTCAGTGGTTAATGTTTTGGGTAACTGCTTCGCACCGTGTTTGGAGCTTGTGGATCTGCTGTTTTATGATCCAGTAGGGCATTCATTTATTAAAAATATAATATAACCATAAACAAAATATGGTCATAACTAAGAGGTTTCTGCCTGACAGCAACGATATATTCTGTATATAATGAAACATAGGAAACCCCCAAAATGCGCTTCATCAATCAAAAAAAAGTAACCGATAGAATAATCGAATCTGTGTAAATGAGTGTGTAAA
The DNA here is from genome assembly GCF_964188405.1 of Protomyctophum parallelum. NCBI lineage: Eukaryota > Metazoa > Chordata > Actinopteri > Myctophiformes > Myctophidae > Protomyctophum > Protomyctophum parallelum. Next base: position 67,499,084 of record NC_139697.1, read on the forward strand.
TTAAGTCATTTAGAACGTTGCAGAAGACTAAATTGACAGCTTCCAGCTTCCAGCTTCCGACAACAAACATCTGGACGCTTGTGTTGATTTGATTTCTTCGACCAAAACTTAGACCAAAAATGTTCGTCGACTACCTTTTTTCACTGACGAAAACTAAATGGAAACTAGACTAAAATGTTAGGATGGGAGTGGACAAGAGATCCAGTATAAGTCATTTTACAATTGGTTGCATGCTGAAAATAATCTACAAGCGATCTTGTAGATCGGCTATTTTCAGCAAGTGTAAAAACTGTTCACGACTGCATCAAGGCCCGCCAAAATGCCAAAATGACTAAGATCTTATGAAACTAGACCGACACTAAAACATTCCGGGGTGAGTGACTAAAAATGTGACTAAAACTAAATTAAAACTACTCAAGAGACCACGAGTAAAAAAGAAAAACTAAAATCAAAACTTTGCAGCTTGGTTGAGAGAGAGAGAGACTCACTCCTCTTGAAGCCCAGGTTGGGCACCTTGTGGATGGGCGAGCTGTGGCAGTCCATGTAGGTGTACAGCTGCTCCAGGAACAGCTGCTCCTCGGGGTGGGGCAGCCAGTCGTCTTCCTCACTGTTGTTCATCTCCACGCTGCCCAGAACGTTCTCCTAGCGAAACACAGAACACACCTCGTTAGGATCATTGCATACTGCTGGTACCTCTTATCTCCTACCAGGACCTTTTAGTACACTGTTGGTTTTATATTATATCCTACCAGCTATAGGACCTTAGCTCAACCGTCTGGGCACCTAGGCTGCCTGACGGCGTGCCGCGGGTTCGACTCCCGATCCCGACGGCCCTTGCCGCATGTCTACCCCCCCTCCCCCCCATCTCTCCCCCCATTTCCTGTCAAATTACAAAAAAAACAAAAACAAATAAAGAGATCTATTAACATGGTTTTGCCGTTGTTATCTTGGCCACCCGTTTCTGTATTCTTTCAAGAATCTTCTTTCTTCCTTCAACATAAAGGAACGTCACGTCATGAAAAGGTCTTCCTTCAACATAAAGGAACGTCACGTCATGAAAAGGTCTTCCTTCAACATAAAGGAACGTCACGTCATAAAAAGGTCTTCCTTCAACATAAAGGAACGTCACGTCATGAAAAGGTCTCCCTTCAACATAAAGGAACGTCACGTCATAAAAAGGTCTTCCTTCAACATAAAGGAACGTCACGTCATGAAAAGGTCTTCCTTCAACATAAAGGAACGTCACATCATAAAAAGGTCTTCCTTCAACATAAAGGAACGTCACGTCATGAAAAGGTCTTCCTTCAACATAAAGGAACGTCACATCATGAAAAGGTCTTCCTTCAACATAAAGGAACGTCATGTCATGAAAAGGTCTTCCTTCAACATAAAGGAACGTCACGTCATGAAAAGGTCTTCCTTCAACATAAAGGAACGTCACGTCATGAAAAGGTCTTCCTTCAACATAAAGGAACGTCACGTCATGAAAAGGTCTTCCTTCAACATAAAGGAACGTCACATCATGAAAAGGTCTTCCTTCAACATAAAGGAACGTCACGTCATGAAAAGGTCTTCCTTCAACATAAAGGAACGTCACGTCATGAAAAGGTCTTCCTTCAACATAAAGGAACGTCACGTCATAAAAAGGTCTTTCTTCAACATAAAGGAACGTCACGTCATGAAAAGGTCTTCCTTCAACATAAAGGAACGTCACGTCATAAAAAGGTCTTCCTTCAACATAAAGGAACGTCACGTCATGAAAAGGTCTTCCTTCAACATAAAGGAACGTCACATCATGAAAAGGTCTTCCTTCAACATAAAGGAACGTCACGTCATAAAAAGGTCTTCCTTCAACATAAAGGAACGTCACATCATAAAAAGGTCTTCCTTCAACATAAAGGAACGTCATGTCATAAAAAGGTCTTCCTTCAACATAAAGGAACGTCACATCATGAAAAGGTCTTCCTTCAACATAAAGGAACGTCACGTCATAAAAAGGTCTTCCTTCAACATAAAGGAACGTCACATCATAAAAAGGTCTTCCTTCAACATAAAGGAACGTCACATCATAAAAAGGTCTTCCTTCAACATAAAGGAACGTCATGTCATAAAAAGGTCTTCCTTCAACATAAAGGAACGTCACGTCATGAAAAGGTCTTCCTTCAACATAAAGGAACGTCACATCATGAAAAGGTCTTCCTTCAACATAAAGGAACGTCACGTCATGAAAAGGTCTTCCTTCAACATAAAGGAACGTCACGTCATAAAAAGGTCTTCCTTCAACATAAAGGAACGTCATGTCATAAAAAGGTCTTCCTTCAACATAAAGGAACGTCATGTCATAAAAAGGTCTTCCTTTAACATAAAGGAACGTCACATCATAAAAAGGTCTTCCTTCAACATAAAGGAACGTCACGTCATAAAAAGGTCTTCCTTCAACATAAAGGAACGTCATGTCATAAAAAGGTCTTCCTTCAACATAAAGGAACGTCATGTCATAAAAAGGTCTTCCTTCAACATAAAGGAACGTCATGTCATAAAAAGGTCTTCCTTCAACATAAAGGAACGTCACATCATGAAAAGGTCTTCCTTCAACATAAAGGAACGTCACGTCATAAAAAGGTCTTCCTTCAACATAAAGGAACGTCACGTCATGAAAAGGTCTTCCTTCAACATAAAGGAACGTCACGTCATAAAAAGGTCTTCCTTCAACATAAAGGAACGTCACGTCATAAAAAGGTCTTCCTTCAACATAAAGGAACGTCACGTCATAAAAAGGTCTTCCTTTAACATAAAGGAACGTCACGTCATAAAAAGGTCTTCCTTCAACATAAAGGAACGTCATGTCATAAAAAGGTCTTCCTTTAACATAAAGGAACGTCACGTCATAAAAAGGTCTTCCTTCAACATAAAGGAACGTCATGTCATAACATAAAGGAACGTCACATTATGAAAAGGTCTTCCTTCAACATAAAGGAACGTCACGTCATGAAAAGGTCTTCCTTCAACATAAAGGAACGTCACATCATAAAAAGGTCTTCCTTCAACATAAAGGAACGTCACGTCATAAAAAGGTCTTCCTTCAACATAAAGGAACGTCACATCATAAAAAGGTCTTCCTTCAACATAAAGGAACGTCACGTCATAAAAAGGTCTTCCTTCAACATAAAGGAACGTCACGTCATGAAAAGGTCTTCCTTCAACATAAAGGAACGTCACGTCATAAAAAGGTCTTCCTTCAACATAAAGGAACGTCATGTCATAAAAAGGTCTTCCTTCAACATAAAGGAACGTCACGTCATGAAAAGGTCTTCCTTCAACATAAAGGAACGTCACGTCATAAAAAGGTCTTCCTTCAACATAAAGGAACGTCATGTCATAAAAAGGTCTTCCTTCAACATAAAGGAACGTCACGTCATGAAAAGGTCTTCCTTCAACATAAAGGAACGTCACGTCATAAAAAGGTCTTCCTTCAACATAAAGGAACGTCACATCATAAAAAGGTCTTCCTTCAACATAAAGGAACGTCACGTCATGAAAAGGTCTTCCTTCAACATAAAGGAACGTCACGTCATAAAAAGGTCTTCCTTCAACATAAAGGAACGTCATGTCATAAAAAGGTCTTCCTTCAACATAAAGGAACGTCACGTCATGAAAAGGTCTTCCTTCAACATAAAGGAACGTCACGTCATAAAAAGGTCTTCCTTCAACATAAAGGAACGTCACATCATAAAAAGGTCTTCCTTCAACATAAAGGAACGTCACGTCATGAAAAGGTCTTCCTTCAACATAAAGGAACGTCACGTCATAAAAAGGTCTTCCTTCAACATAAAGGAACGTCATGTCATAAAAAGGTCTTCCTTCAACATAAAGGAACGTCACGTCATGAAAAGGTCTTCCTTCAACATAAAGGAACGTCACGTCATAAAAAGGTCTTCCTTCAACATAAAGGAACGTCATGTCATAAAAAGGTCTTCCTTCAACATAAAGGAACGTCACGTCATGAAAAGGTCTTCCTTCAACATAAAGGAACGTCACGTCATGAAAAGGTCTTCCTTCAACATAAAGGAACGTCACGTCATGAAAAGGTCTTCCTTCAACATAAAGGAACGTCACGTCATGAAAAGGTCTTCCTTCAACATAAAGGAACGTCACGTCATAAAAAGGTCTTCCTTCAACATAAAGGAACGTCACATCATGAAAAGGTCTTCCTTCAACATAAAGGAACGTCACATCATAAAAAGGTCTTCCTTCAACATAAAGGAACGTCACATAATAAAAAGGTCTCCCTTCAACATAAAGGAACGTCACGTCATAAAAAGGTCTTCCTTCAACATAAAGGAACGTCACGTCATAAAAAGGTCTTCCTTCAACATAAAGGAACGTCACATCATGAAAAGGTCTTCCTTCAACATAAAGGAACGTCACGTCATGAAAAGGTCTTCCTTCAACATAAAGGAACGTCACGTCATGAAAAGGTCTTCCTTCAACATAAAGGAACGTCACATCATGAAAAGGTCTTCCTTCAACATAAAGGAACGTCATGTCATAAAAAGGTCTTCCTTTAACATAAAGGAACGTCACGTCATGAAAAGGTCTTCCTTCAACATAAAGGAACGTCACGTCATAAAAAGGTCTTCCTTCAACATAAAGGAACGTCACATCATGAAAAGGTCTTCCTTCAACATAAAGGAACGTCATGTCATAAAAAGGTCTTCCTTCAACATAAAGGAACGTCATGTCATAAAAAGGTCTTCCTTCAACATAAAGGAACGTCACGTCATGAAAAGGTCTTCCTTCAACATAAAGGAACGTCACGTCATGAAAAGGTCTTCCTTCAACATAAAGGAACGTCACGTCATAAAAAGGTCTTCCTTCAACATAAAGGAACGTCACATCATAAAAAGGTCTTCCTTCAACATAAAGGAACGTCACATCATGAAAAGGTCTTCCTTCAACATAAAGGAACGTCACATAATAAAAAGGTCTCCCTTCAACATAAAGGAACGTCACGTCATGAAAAGGTCTTCCTTCAACATAAAGGAACGTCACGTCATAAAAAGGTCTTCCTTCAACATAAAGGAACGTCACGTCATGAAAAGGTCTTCCTTCAACATAAAGGAACGTCACATCATGAAAAGGTCTTCCTTCAACATAAAGGAACGTTATCCTAAACAGTTTTGGGGGTGAAAGTGTTATACCTTCATTCTCTCTATCCAGGACTCTGATTGGCTGGATGTGGGAGAGTCCCTGCTGTAGCGGCCTCTCCTCTTGCGCGGACGGCCCCTCAAGCTAAGAGGCGGACATCCTGGAGAAAAGAAATATTCATGAACATCGGAACAAAGATTGTTTAGTCGTTTGGAATATATATTACATTCCCTATATTTATTAAAAGACTGAAACATGAAGGCAATCCTCTGTGAAGTGAAGTCTCTCCCTTGACTGAAAGCTATGAAAGCAACCTCTACTCCTCCAGGAAAATAAATAAGTTTGAGGCCTGACAAACAAGCTTCAAGTCCCTTTTCATCTGATTCACAACTCACAACTTTTATACGTCGTTGTTGTCGCCGGGCGGAAACCTCTTATCTCCATATTGCGGCCTTTTGTGGGGTTTTTTGTACATTTAACGACCTGCTTGATCGCACTACAGCGTCAAAGGTAGCAGATCCACAAGCTCGAAACGCAGATCGAAGAGACGCGTTTTGAGCTTGTAGATCTGCTACTTCAGAAGACATATTGGTTATGAAGGGAGAACATGTTTATTTTTTAAATAGTATTTATAGTCAGGACAGAGTAAAGACACGGAAAGAGGGCACATGTTTTTTTCCCCTGCATAAATTAATGTATTTTAATAGATAGGAATAGATTGAAAACGAGCTTGTAGGTCTGCTATTATTTTTTTTTATCGTGAAAATATTTATTTCAGAAAACTGGAGGATTTAGACGATTCTTTTTAGATTTTCATGTCAGGCCTAATGAAAAGTCCCAACAAGAGCTTGTGACTAAATAGTACATAACTACATTAGATTCAGTAGAACAGTGGTTCCTAAAAGTGGGGTCTGGGGACCCCCAGGGGACCCTGAGATAGTTCCAGGGGTCCACAGCTAAATGCTAGTTAGGAACCAAATAGACCCTTATGGGTGTAAGAGTGTAAAAATGTACTTTTGTTTTTGTACAATTAACATCGATTTTACAATATAAACTGGGGTCCCGGTGATAGAAATGCCATTCAATGGGGGCCTGTAGAAAAATATGCATGTCAAACTGGGGGTCCTTGAAATTAAACGGGTTGGGAATCACTGCTAGACCCGTAAAAATAATTACTCTCATGGGGGTCCCTGGCATATCTTTTCAAATGGGGGTCCGCGGGCTGATTAGTGTCAATTTGGGGGTCCTTGACGTGAGAGTTTGGGAACCACTGCATTAGAAATATGCATTTCTTCTGTGTCTAAACGTTCGTGGACGTTTCCGTCCGACAGCGGCAATATGAAAGACTCTTTGGAAAGAAATAAGAGAATCTTAAGTTGTAATGTTACTTTAGGCTCAGCCTGAATTCCATTTTTTACCAGACAGAATAAGCAGCAGTATGATGAGCTGTTAGTTGTTACTTCAGAACTGCAGATATGTTGGGCATTTATTTAAAAAACTAAAAGAAAGTTCATACATTTTCAAAATAATCGGGAAATAGCACACAAAACATTGCCGATTTACAAGCTCATAATGTGCTGCGATGCAAGACGTTGTGAGCTTGTAGGTCGGCTATTTTCTGACGATTTGTTAAGTATATATAGTATATGGTCCGTTTTGGCCGACATTTACATTATTTATTTCCGGTCACCAATTTATTTTGTAAATTTCATTGAGAAGCATAGTAAAGTCATTTGTCATAATATGCTGTGTGCCAAAGCTTAAGGCATACAGAAACATATTTTTTAATATATGCTCAATAATTCCCAAAACACAATTAACATTTTAAATCTTCATTATGTGTATGACAACAGCTATAACAACTAATTATAACTAGCTATAATCATGGATCCGTGTATGGAGGGGTGGGTTTTTTTGAGTGGTGCAACCACTCCAAGGAACAGCAATGTCCGTGTCTATGTGTTGTTCACCTATGTGTCCGCCTATGTGACGTTAATGAGCACCAGTATGACTATTAGTACCAGTAGGGGCGCTGTTGTGCCAGAAACAGAGAGAGAGAGAGAGAGAGAGAGAGAGAGAGGGCACCACTCGGTTCACACGGGTGTGATCTTTTTTTTTAATGCAAAAGTAGAAATGAAGTGAATGTTATCTCTGCACACATTCCACCCTGACAGCGAGCGTCCTCCCAGACTCAGGGAGACTCTCCAAGGCCACATCACATGGAACCACGTGACCCGGCCCACCACGCCAAGGCACTGGTAAGAGGGCACTTTTGGACAAAAGATAGCAGATCTACAAGCTCACAAGAGAGCTTGTAGATCAGCTATTGTCGGTGGCGCAACCCAGCACTCTTCTTTATCTACTGGAGATGCGGTGTACAATAAACGACATGGATTTCGAAACAAATTTGCTCCCAACGTAAAATGCTGTGTTCAGCAAGTTCAGCAATTCTCCTGAAATGCTGCCTTCCGGCACGGCATGGAAAGGAGGGGCATTTCTTTGGCCATTAGTAAAATGCTGCATTGGTGGTCTGGGAGAGGGCAGGTGTTTTACAGACGGGTTAAAGGGCAGGGGCTGAAGCCCCCCTCTGATGTGTGCGTCTCTAAGGGGCTGAAGCCCCCCTCTGATGTGTGCGTCTCTGGTTCTCAACCATGTGGGCCAGGTCTTTGGGTAGCTCTTGTGAACGTTGCAGAGCTGCGTGTGACTCAGGGGGTTTGGCTTGTGGCGGACATTTTTGTCTAAATTAAATACAAAATGATTATTACCAGAAACACATAGAGAGCTATAGCCCTGAATGATCACAACCGGTCTGTGACTCTCTGTAAAGAGTTACGGGGGGGGGGGGGATTTAGAAGGTTTCATGTGCCATATAGTGTCGTAGTAAATCAGTGTAATACACATTCTGAAGAAAACCTGGAGAAAACCTTGAACATTCGGTTATTGGTTATTATGATCATAATAAAAACATTATGTAAAACAAAACAAAAATTGTCAAAAAGGTCTTTGACACGGACACATGTGTCTGTGTACTACAGACATATTGATGACCACTGTACTGTCTGTGTACTACAGACATATTGATGACCACTGTACTGTCTGTGTACTACAGACAGATTGATGACCACTGTACTGTCTGTGTACTACAGACATATTGATGACCACTGTACTGTCTGTGTACTACAGACAGATTGATGACCACTGTACTGTCTGTGTACTACAGACATATTGATGACCACTGTACTGTCTGTGTACTACAGACATGTTGATGACCACTGTACTGTCTGTGTACTACAGACATGTTGATGACCACTGTACTGTCTGTGTACTACAGACAGATTGATGACCACTGTACTGTCTGTGTACTACAGACATATTGATGACCACTGTACTGTCTGTGTACTACAGACAGATTGATGACCACTGTACTGTCTGTGTACTACAGACAGATTGATGACCACTGTACTGTCTGTGTACTACAGACAGATTGATGACCACTGTACTGTCTGTGTACTACAGACATATTGATGACCACTGTACTGTCTGTGTACTACAGACATATTGATGACCACTGTACTGTCTGTGTACTACAGACATGTTGATGACCACTGTACTGTCTGTGTACTACAGACATGTTGATGACCACTGTACTGTCTGTGTACTACAGACAGATTGATGACCACTGTACTGTCTGTGTACTACAGACATATTGATGACCACTGTACTGTCTGTGTACTACAGACAGATTGATGACCACTGTACTGTCTGTGTACTACAGACAGATTGATGACCACTGTACTGTCTGTGTACTACAGACAGATTGATGACCACTGTACTGTCTGTGTACTACAGACATATTGATGACCACTGTACTGTCTGTGTACTACAGACATGTTGATGACCACTGTACTGTCTGTGTACTACAGACATGTTGATGACCACTGTACTGTCTGTGTACTACAGACAGATTGATGACCACTGTACTGTCTGTGTACTACAGACATGTTGATGACCACTGTACTGTCTGTGTACTACAGACATATTGATGACCACTGTACTGTCTGTGTACTACAGACAGATTGATGACCACTGTACTGTCTGTGTACTACAGACAGATTGATGACCACTGTACTGTCTGTGTACTACAGACAGATTGATGACCACTGTACTGTCTGTGTACTACAGACATATTGATGACCACTGTACTGTCTGTGTACTACAGACATGTTGATGACCACTGTACTGTCTGTGTACTACAGACATGTTGATGACCACTGTACTGTCTGTGTACTACAGACAGATTGATGACCACTGTACTGTCTGTGTACTACAGACATGTTGATGACCACTGTACTGTCTGTGTACTACAGACATATTGATGACCACTGTACTGTCTGTGTACTACAGACATGTTGATGACCACTGTACTGTCTGTGTACTACAGACATATTGATGACCACTGTACTGTCTGTGTACTACAGACATATTGATGACCACTGTACTGTCTGTGTACTACAGACATATTGATGACCACTGTACTGTCTGTGTACTACAGACATATTGATGACCACTGTACTGTCTGTGTACTACAGACATATTGATGACCACTGTACTGTCTGTGTACTACAGACATATTGATGACCACTGTACTGTCTGTGTACTACAGACATGTTGATGACCACTGTACTGTCTGTGTACTACAGACATATTGATGACCACTGTACTGTCTGTGTACTACAGACATGTTGATGACCACTGTACTGTCTGTGTACTACAGACAGATTGATGACCACTGTACTGTCTGTGTACTACAGACATGTTGATGACCACTGTACTGTCTGTGTACTACAGACATATTGATGACCACTGTACTGTCTGTGTACTACAGACATATTGATGACCACTGTACTGTCTGTGTACTACAGACATATTGATGACCACTGTACTGTCTGTGTACTACAGACATGTTGATGACCACTGTACTGTCTGTGTACTACAGACATATTGATGACCACTGTACTGTCTGTGTACTACAGACATATTGATGACCACTGTACTGTCTGTGTACTACAGACATATTGATGACCACTGTACTGTCTGTGTACTACAGACATGTTGATGACCACTGTACTGTCTGTGTACTACAGACATGTTGATGACCACTGTACTCACGGATCTGAGCCCAGAGGCTGGTGTTGTTGTCCAGACTGGGGTGACTGAAGGTATCTCTGCAGAACAGAATCCTGGTGCTGGGTAGCGCCACCCTGTGGACATAAACAGCATTGTAATTACTGTATTATCATAACCTTTAAAATCGTAGTGTGTTGCCAATTCTTTACCCACACACACACAGGCTGAGAATGGGTGATTATAGAGTAGTATATTGGTTCTCAAACTAACTGTCCCCTTTTCCTGATTTCTGAATAAAAGTACCCCCTTTGCCCGACTGCTTGTCGCTTAGAAAATGAGAACGCTATATTCTCGTTTTCTAATTTGAAATCCCGAAAAGCCGTTTAGGACATATCCAGGTATCCACCCGATTGTTCTGAACGAACGATAACCCACCTTTTGAAGAATATATTGAAGAAGAAGACAAACACCACAAATATGTAAAAAGGAGTGCAAGACTTGAAATCAGACCATCCTGGGCACATTTACTTTAACCCATTCTGGGGCCGGGAACCCCTTTTGGTGTTAGCATCATGCTATGCTTTAGCTATTGAAAAATAGCAGATCTACAAGCTCATAGGTCTGCTATTTTTGAAAAATCGAAGAACGACTGACATATAGAAACATAGCTTTTCCAGAAAACTGTCAAGATGTAGAAGACATTTTTAGGTAAAAATGGGTTAAACTGTGTCCATTTTCCCCCCTCCCAATGTCCACTTTGCTCTGCGTACCGCACTAGGGGTACACGGCGTACCCCCATTTAAGCACCACAGGCAGCAGTATAGGTATAGATATAGGTACCAACCGTATGGCTCCCAGGGCCAGCAGATGGGGGTCCTGGAGCCCGGGCTCCCCCCCTCCTCCTCCGTCCTGGATCCTCCTCTGCAGCGAGCGGAAGCGACAGTACTGGGGATAGCTCAACACCTTCACCACCGGAAGCTCCAACGCCACGCAGAGAGAGACCGCGTGCTCCGCTGGGCGGTCTGCGACGACGCAGTGAGAGACCGCATGCTCCGCTGGGCGGTCTGCAGCCGCTACGACCGCCGCGTGCGACCGCATGTGACCGCATGATGCGACCGCCGCATGCTCCCCCGCCGCGCAGAGAGAGACCGCGTGCTCTGCTGCAGGGCTGTCCGCTGCGCAGTGAGAGACGACCGGCTGCGCTGCTGCTGCTGCTGGGCGGTCCGCTACGCAGTGAGAGACCGGCTGCGCTGTTTGGAGGTCTGCTGCGCAGTGAGAGACCGGCTGCGCCGTTTGGAGGTCTGCTGCACAGTGAGAGACGCATGGCTGCGCTGCCGGGCAGTCTGCTACGAACGCAGAGACTGCAGAGAAGAGGAATGGCAGTGACCATCATAATCATAATCTTTATTTAAAGTCAAGAGTACATTTGAAGCAAAACGGATACAGTACTCGACAAAGTAGGCATCAATGAATACAGTGATTAATGAAAAGGCGTGAATCGGAAATGACAGAAAACACATACTATCTAAAACGGCTTAAATAAAATACATCCACTGTACTGTATGCTCCTGTATTTTAACGTCAGTTATTATGGTGGTACTTGGGAGACAGAGCCAAATCCTTTCTGAGGTGGTACTTCAGTATAAAAAAGGTTGGTGGGAACCAATGCCCGAGGCTAGGAAGGAGACACCAAATTTCTCTTTCTGATCTCAAGCTGAACAAAGAGAAATTGAACGTTTGGGGCCCGGGACCCCAAACTAGTGAAAACAGAAGATCCACAAATGTCCCAGTCCCACAGTACCCTGATTAACCCATTTTGACCTGGGAACGATTCAGCAAATGTCTTCCGGACAATCCGGACTGTTTTCTTGAAAAAGCTATGTTTTTCTATGTCAGTCGTTCTCAAACACTTTCATGTCACTTTTCATGATTCTTCAAAAATAGCAGACCTACAAGCTCGAAGCGCGGCACTCGGTGCCGCGCTATGAGCTTGTAGATCTGCCATTTTTCAATAGCTAAAGTATTAAGGCTTATACATACTCCAGTTTTTGGTGATAGGTTATCACCCCGCCTCCCTGTGGTTTACATAAATCCAAGTGGACCGCCCAGCCAACTTCTAGACCAATCAGTGAACGGGGTGATAGCTCCAGAGTGAAAAGACTTGTCTGATAGTAAAAACAGAGAGATGGGTGTGTCCGCGGTGATAGCTGATCATCACTGTGACTGACATAATGGTGTAGTTTTCCAACCCTTTAAAAACTACACCGCGGTGATAAGCTATCACCAAAAACTGGAGTATGTATGAGGCTTTACATAATGCAACACCAAAAGGGGTTCCCGCCCAGAATGGGTTAACTCATGGTTGTCCCGTCTGTGTGTGGAACAACTTACTCTCCGTCTCGTCTTCGGGGTCTTCGGAGGTGTCGTCCCGTACACTGGAGATGGTGGAGGGCTCGGGGGGGCTGTTTTGGGTGGAGGAGGAGGAGGAGGAGGTGGTGGTGTTCTCAGGGGTGCTGCAGGGGGTGCAGATGGTGTTGTTGAGCGGAGGTTTGTGGAGTCCGTTGGTCCCACTGGGGTCCTTCTTCCACTCTGCGGGCTCCACACGCGCCCACTTCACCAGGTCATCCACCCGAACCACCACCTTCTTGGATACCGCCAGCACCTCATCCTGGACGGACGGACGGACGGACGGACGGACGGACGGACGGACGGACGGACGGACGGACGGACGGACGGACGGACGGACGGGCACGCACGCACACACACACACACACACACACACACACACACACACACACACACACACACACACACACACACACACACACACACACACACACACACACACACACACACACACACACACACACACACACACACACACACACACACACACACACACACACACACACACACACACACACAGTTTTAGTTTTATTCGTACTTTGGTTTATTTGTGGGTTAGGGTTAGCTGGAGAAATGAATCGAATGAATTTAAAAGGATTATATTATAAATATCCGTATATTTTTATCAATATAAATATTGATAAAAACTAACAATAAGGGTATTCTGTCTATGATTTCAGTTAGTTTTGAGGACACACAATGCACACACACAGCAGCTGCAATCCGTACATTTCAGGTTCCTAGTATAAGCCATACGGTAATGTGTTTTTTCCATCTCTTGGAAAATATTTAACCCATTCTGGGCGGGAACGCCTTTTGGTGTTTTAAGCATTATGTTATACTTTAACTGTTGAAAAATAGCAGACCTACAAGCTCGTAGCGCGGCAGCTTGTAGGTCTGCTATTTTTGAAAACTCATGAAAATGTGGCGCAAATCATTGAATATATATTCTTTCAGAGCGAGCGTTTTTAAGTCAAATCTTTGCTTCTGGGGGGGTCCCTGGAACAACATATTTTCAGATGGCGGTCGGTAGCCAATTACATATAGTTTTTGGGGTCCTTGACATGAAATATTGAGAACCACCGATATAGAAACATGGGGTTTTCAGAAAACTGTCATGATTTAGGAGACATTTTCTAAATTTCTAAGTCCGGTCTAAATGGGTTAAACTCATTTATTTATTACATACAATTAAATAATGCTGTTGCTGAGCCTACATAAAATTAAATAGTGCCGTTGCTAGGCAACTACAGAAATGATACGTGAACACAGTAATCTCTGAATCTCTGGAGCTCAGGCGAGCTGTAGTACGCAGGGGGAGAATATGCATCTATAATTCTCCCGACAACAATATTGTGACGATGATATAAGTGGCGATTACTGGGCAGCAGTTAATGGAACTGATACATTTAATTGATTGTATAAACTATTATAATGATAATTTCACTAAACTAATCGATTAGTAATAGATCCCATTTTGGGCATGATGTCGTAGGTGGAGAAAAAACAGCAACATGCAGTGAAATTCCCTCTTGGAGAAATAATTGCACTGCAAACCTTTAGTTATAATAAAAGAAAATCAAAGTCGGCTTCAGCCTAAAGTCCTAAACCCTTTTGGTCTCTACAAAAAAAAAAATATAGAAATATGATACAATATTATTAAAATATTAATACATGTAATGTTCATTCTATGACCAAAATAAAACTAAACTGAACTCAACTGAACCATCGTTTTCTGCTATAGTCTGTGTCTGGAAGCTAAACCAGATAAAATGGGGATTTCATTCAAATGCGTTGTCATTCCAACCTTTTTTCTGCTCCTTTGATTAAAAATCAACATCAACTAACTCACTGATTAACTCTCTCGTCTAACAATAATAATATTAATCCCTCCGCTCTATGAATGACTCCAAACGTCCAAATCTTAACATTAGGCTAATCTAAATACCGTTTTGAAATATAATAATACAACTAGTTCTTGCTTTGTACTCTTAAGTTTCCGTTTTAGTATACTTTTAGAAATGATCTACCCCAACCGCTCAAACCGAGATCAATTATTTGTGGTGCGATACTAAACTAATTAACTAAACACATGTTGACTATCACAACGCGTTGTGTGTTCCTGTTTTTATACTGATGAGACTGCCTTCCTAACCAACCACAACGACTACTGGATGTTCTGGTTGTGGTTATAGTTTGCATGGTGTAAGGTCGAGTGTCGCAAATTCATTCATTCGTTTGTGTAGCTAATATTATTTCTTTATTCGTTTATTTACCTGTGAAACTGTGATGCGACAAATAAAGGCCGATTCTGAAATGCAGCTCATTTAAAACAACACGCCCAAATAAGCACTTTAGAAACAAGCCCCAAAAACACACAACCACCTATATTTACAAGCAACCTTAGCCTACAGAAAAAGCCCCTTATAGTGAGCAGACATGGCAACACTGATGGGGGGGGGGGGGGGGAGACCCCGGTTGGCCTGCTTTGGCCACCATGAAACTTATTTAACCCTCTCCTCTCCCTCCCACCTCATGGTCATATTTAACCCTCTCCTCCTCCCTCCCTCCTCATGGTCTCTCCTGAGTCTCCTCCTATTCCAGTTTGTCAGCTCCGACACTGATCCCTCCTGTGTTAGCTCACTCACTCCTCCAGGCTGTCACACAACACACCGACCCACCAACCAACCAATCCTGTGTTAGCTCACTCACTCCTCCAGGCCGTCACAGAACACACAGACCAACCAACCCCCGCTAACTAACTATGTACCTTCACTACAAGTACTGCAGTACTTTTACTTCACTCCAGTATATATATATATATATATATATATATATATATATATATATAATATATATATTGGTAAACATTAAAGACGCAAGCCCTATTATATACTTTGGCTATTCAAAAAAATAGGAGGTAGCCTATACAAGACGCACTTGCTATTTTCAAAAAGAAAGTTTGGCAATTTTACAGTAATTATTTGATGCCAGTGATGCTATTTTGTTGTACTTTTATTCAGGCAACATTTTCAAAACAGGCTTTTTACTTTTCATATTGTTGTATCATGCGGGCTACTATTTCTTTAATAATAATAATAAAAACATCTGAAAAGAAAAGTACGTCATCGACCACTGGACACCCCCCCCCCCCCCCCCCCTTAACCCCCCCCAAACACTCGACCCCACCCAAAAAGCCCGACCCCACCCCATGGCACCTCCGCTCTGTCATACAAACAGTAGTTGCTAGGGTGTGAAATGGGTGCTTCAGTTCACACTTATTGTTTTCAAATGCAAGTACCTGGTCACACCTATATATAGCGCCCTCACGGCTGAAACTGTAGCATTGTCTCTGGAAGTACCTGGCCGTCACACCATTGACCAATAACCCCCTCACGGCTGGAAGTACTGTCTGTAAGTACCTGGCCGTCACACCCCCCCCCCCCCCACACACACACACACACAGCTGAAAGTACTGCAGGTTTAGCGTCTGCAACTTTGGTAATCCACAAAAAGGAAACCCCTCACAGAGCGCTAATCTGTCTCTGTGGCTCCTATCCTCTCTCTCTGTGTGTGAACTGCACTATTTCAGATTGCAGCGAGATGATCTCGGTACACATAGGCTACTGTATATCTCTTAACGCATTTCTGGGACGGGAACCCCTTTTGGGGTTTGAAGCATCGCGTTATACTTTTAGCTATTGAAAAATAGCAGATCTACAAGCTCATAGCGTTCAAGCCGCGCTATGAACTTGTAGGTCTGCTATTTTTGAAAATCAAAGTGCAAATCATTGAATATTTATTCTTTCAGAGCAAATGTTTTTAACTCAAATCTTTGCTTTTTTTGGGGGGGGGGGGGGGGGGGGGTCATTTTCAGATGGGGGTCGGTGGCCAAATGCAGATATTTCTTTGGGTCCTTGACATGAAAATGTTTGAGAACAACATAGAAAACTGTCAGGATTTGGAAGGCATTTGTAGAATCCCCCTCAGGTCGGAATGGGTTAACTCCATATTTCAACTTTTGGTGGGTTTTTTGTTTTTGTAAATTAAATTATTAAAGCACTACTTGATTCCACTACAGCGCCACACAAAACCGGCACAAGTAGCAGATCCAGATGCTACTTTTGAGAATTTGGATCCTGAAGTAACTGTTTTGGACATGTGAGGTTTTCACCCAGAGAAAAAACAGAGATGATATACAAACAGAGCACATTTTAAATACATTTGGGGGAAAAAAACCTGCTGCTATTTGGGTACTATTTAAAATATGTAATTTAGAAAATAAAACGCTGCCCACAGGGGAATTTCAGTCACCTCAAAGACAGAACAGCCTTGGTTTCATACTAAGTGACTGCAATATCTTGAAATATTGCTGCCATATTTGTTTCAAAAGCCCAAGTTATCCTGCAACTACTTGTAAAGGGAAATGTGCAATTTTGAAAAGTTGCAATGTGACAAAGCTCGGTTTACACAGTTCTTTAAATTTCCCTTTAATTGTACATACCTTTCTTAATTTAGTAGTAGTAGTTTCATTTTAATATGCTTTGGCAATGTAAAAGTAATTTGTTCTCTCTAATAAATCCCCTTTTGACCTGAGAACGATTCTACAAAATGTCATCTAAATCCTGACAGTTTTCGGAAAAACCCATGTTTCTATGTCAGCCGTTCTCAAGCATACCCTCAAAAATGATCTGTATTTGGGCACCGACCCCCATCTGAAAATACAGTATGTTGTTCCAGGGACACCCCCAGAAGCAGAGATTTGAGTTAAAAACGTTGGCTCTGAAAGAATATATATTCAAAGCTTTGCACTACATTTTCACGATTCAAAAAAAATAGCAGACCTACAAGCTAGTAGATCTGCTATTTTTCAATAGCTAAATTATAACATAATGTTTAAAACACCGACAGGGGTTCCCGCCCAAAATGGGTTAACGCGGATGCGACAGCAGAAGGGTCACTGGTAAATGCCGAAACATTTTAATTGTAAATTGAATCGAGCTGAATTTAAATTCATAGGATAAACTCCTTGTCCAGAGCGCAAGGGCAGAGCCAAGTTTCATGGCCATTTTGTCAAACTAAGCAAATGGCCATGAGATTACAGCAGCATTCATTAGAGCACAAGGATAGGAAGGAAACTAAAACAGTCAACGTAAAATACACGGAGATGTAAACTAAAGTACTGGACAGTACTCAGTTCATGGGCAAATTACAGTATGTCCACCTGGTCTCTGATCTTTTTTATTGCTTAGTTACTCAGTTGGTTTATTGAAACGATGCTGATCTATGACCAGACTCTTGAAGTTGTACTCCATTGTATTAATTGGAATGTTTGCTGGTTAGACTTGTCTCTGAACAGTCCGCTAAAGTTAGGTATGCTGTCTTTTGTGTGGAATATTTCACAGACTCGTTTGCAAATCAAACTATATTGCTGTATTGTATGGCAACCCAACCCCAGTGGAAACCATTCTATAGAGTTGACATCAGTGTTGTCAACTCTTGTGAGAGAAATAAGCCAACCCATACCTCCAAAAACAAGCCCAAAACAAGCCAACTCTTGGCGAGAGAAATAAGCCAAATCTTCCCTCGAAAAACAAGCCAAAACAAGCCCAATAATATCGCCATATAATACTAATAACTAAATATTTGATGCATTTATCATTATAAATTCTATGTATGTCTATAATTATGAATGTTTTGGTCATTTATTATACTATTACACACATAGTTGGAACACCAGACCCATTCTGTCACTCAATGTGATTCATACTCTCCCCAAACCTATGGGTATTTATGGTATATACATCAAAGAAATGTTGGCTTGTTTGATATTCAAAACAAGCCACCAAATGTATTAAACAAGTCCAAAAAGCCGCAACCCGCGACTCGGGGGGGGGGGGGGGGGGGGGGGGGGGAACGCAACTCTGGGAAAAAAAACAAGCTAACTTTGGCGGGAAACAAGCGGACTTGGCAACCGTGGTTGACATCATGAGACGTAGTACAGTAGGGTTATTAATGGCCTCCTACAGGCGTATGCAAAGGCTCAACTTATGTAACTTAGACAGCATTTTATGTAAACATAGCACTAGATAGTAGTATAGTTAATAGTATAGTATTCATGATAACTACTTTGGATGTGTATTGCCATGCCTTTTTGTTCTTGCTTAATGCAAATCGCTCTGGATTAAGAGCGTCTGCTAGATGCCTGAATTGTAAATTGTAAATTGCGCCGTCCTGTCTGAGGACAGGACATGTTTTGGGGCCTGTGAGCGAGCTTGTAGATCTGCTATTTATATTTTTTGAATAGGGACACTATATTAGGGTTCATGTGGTCAAAAGAACACGGTGGATTTCACTGTGTCGTCTATTACGTTATTCATCTATTAATGCATCGAATACTTTACAAAACAGAGCTACAGTTACAGGCCCACCAGAGGGTACAGTTATACAATCATTCTAAAGGATAACAAAAAAAAAGCCCAGAGGGCCCGTTCCTATTGTGGTCCGGTGTCTTCAATTCACCATCAGAATCCATAACGCTCCATAACGCAACGTCTCACATTTCTCCAGGAAAAGTATTATAATAATACAAAAGCACGTCAAGTCCTTCTGCATATATAACCCTGTACGTGTTAAGGAAGGTCCACAGGGACGTATAATAATATTTGTGGAAAGTCTGGCTTGAAGCCAGGTCAAAGCAAGATTTATATATATTTGTGTGGTGTGGATGAGATCTCACCTATGCATAAACGGTGTTAATGGAAAACATTGGGTCCCGGAACACAAACGGCCTGGCTGGGACACATGCCACGACTATTATAGTTATTACTGGAGGAGATATAGGTTTCCCTTATTATCACTTTATATTCTAGCACCTTGCCCCTAATAGCCCTGACGACCTTGCGGGCTTAAGCAAAGGTAAACGATGGAATAATCGCTAATAAAAACGATGTATATTTGGAGCACTAGTCACTTTAACCCATTCAGACCTTTTTTATTTTTTATAAATGAGGTTTTTTGAAAAACCACATTTTCTATGTCAGCGGTGCTCAACCTTTGTCATGTCAAGGAGCCCCAGAATGATCTGTATTTGGCCGCAGAGTAGATCTGAAAATGTGTTGTTACAGGGACCCCCCCCAGAGTAGATCTGAAAATGTGTTGTTACAGGGACCCCCCCCCAGAGTAGATCTGAAAATGTGTTGTTACAGGGACCCCCCCCAGAGTAGATCTGAAAATGTGTTGTTACAGGGACCCCCCCAGAGTAGATCTGAAAATGTGTTGTTACAGGGACCCCCCCCAGAGTAGATCTGAAAATGTGTTGTTACAGGGACCCCCCCCAGAAGCAAAGAAACCTTCACTCTGAAAGAATATATATATATATATATATTCATAGATTTGTGCCACATTTGCAAGATTTTTCCAAAAATAGCGGAACTACACGCTCATAGCGCGGCACTCGGTGCCGCACTATGAGCTTGTAGATCTGCTATTTTTCAATAGCTAAAGTATAACATAATGCTAAAAACACAAAAAAAAGGGGTTCCCGCCCAGAATGGGTTAAAATGTAATTGAGATAGCATGCCATATGCAAGACAAGGTTAAGCCAGGTTCATTTCTTGACCTGGCGTCCTATAGTTTCGATGTACAGATTATTTGTGTTTTATTATACTGTTTTTAGACTGATGACGGTTTTTGGTTTACTTTTACGATCCTAGATGACTATTTCTATGCATTTGACTTATTAGGACCCACCATAAGAGAAGATTTTTACGGCTCTATTTTCAGAGTTACAGACCCATAAGGGTCCATATGGTTACAAACTATCATTTAGCTGGGGACCCCCTGGCACTCCCTCAAGGACCCCTGGGGGTCCCCGGACCCCACTTTGGGAACCCCCGATTTAAACCCTACTTCCGTTGAGGCTATAGCGACTGACCTAAACATGACGACCATGCAGACCTTCGCCATTTGTTAGGCATGCTTTTTCTTGTCCACAATGTTAATTATTTTTAAATTTAGATAGCATGTTACCGTTTTAGACAGATGCTAGGTTCATCGTTGTTTACCTGGTATCATAGTACATATTGTTTACTTTTTAGACTGATGACCGTGCTCCTATAGTTTGAGGCACTAAACTACCTCCCATGCATTGATGTTGTGTGTTTACTGTGCTTATTATTGCAAGTCGCTCTGGAGGGGAGAGTCTATTAAATGCCGAAATTGTAAATTAAGTAAGTTTCCCCAGGCGTCTATCCTTTGTCACACGATGTCACGATGGTCACCCAAATTCTGACATCCACACTGGAGCTATGTGGATCCCAAGATGGATTATATTTAATGTTAATGTTATTTTCACAGCAATTTTTTTTTTTAGGCCCGACGTCGAACAAATAATAATTAAAAGAATATATCTAAAAGAATATATATTCAAAGATTTGTGCTGCATTTTCACGATATTTCAAAAATAGCAGATCTACAAGCTCATAGCGCGCCACTCGGTGGCGCGCTATGAGCTTGTAGATCTGCTATTTTCCAATAGCTAAAGCCTAAAGTATAACATAATGCTTAGTTTAAAACACCAAAAGGGGTTCCCGCCCAGAATGGATTAATGTTATTTCCACAGCTGCTTTTGTTTTGTTTTTAGTTTTAATGAACAATAAAAAAATAAAAAAATAAAGGCCAGATATCAGAGTCACTACAGAAGCAGTAAACAATCCAGGAGGTCAGAGCCATTATAGGACAGATAATATGTCTGACACTAGAATGGAGAATATAGGACAGGAGTACGTCAGGGCAAATGAAATGGGATATGTTCTGCATAACGGCTACCACACGGGTCTATTTTGATGCCAAGACACATCTGTACTTTTACTCGGATAAAATGTTCAACTCTGGACTTTTCTATCTATCTATTGTCTTTATACATTTCTAATGGGTTTAAGATGTATCATTGTCTGTTTAGTCCATTAGCCTCCCAGGCACTTTAGGGGCAGGCCCCACATTCATTATGATAGCTCATTGTGATGTATTCTTATTTTCTTATTTTACCATTTATTCTATTGTGCTTACATGATATTTATCCTGTCTTGGTACCATAAATAGAGACTTCTTATTGATACTGTGTAAGATGACTATGATTTACACCTGTGTTCAATTACTGTTGATTGTATCTCACACGCATGCATAAATACCACACTTCCTGTTGTCTTCGAACGCGTACGTTTTCAGTCTCAGATGTAAATAAAGTCATGTAAAAGGACAAATAATGAGTGCTGGCATTTTCTTCATCTCAACTCGGGACTTTCACATGAAGATAATTTCTACAGATGCAAATGCAAAGTGCTATTATAAAAATTAAATGCATTATTGTGGTATATATATATATATATATATATATATATATATATATATATCGCTATACTTTCGATACTTGTTCTTCAACAACCGGTTTATAATGAATGTGTCAATGAGTCATCATTAAAGCATGAACAGGGTAGGCCAGTCCAGCGCGACCCTCCCCCCTCCCCCCATCCCTAACTAACACACAAAGTCTTGACCATCCCCCCAACATGTGCACAGTACACACACACACACACACACACACACACACACACACACACA
This sequence comes from Protomyctophum parallelum, assembly GCF_964188405.1. NCBI lineage: Eukaryota > Metazoa > Chordata > Actinopteri > Myctophiformes > Myctophidae > Protomyctophum > Protomyctophum parallelum. The sequence continues at coordinate 67,521,386 of NC_139697.1, forward strand.
CACACACACACACACACACACACACACACACACACACACACACACACACACACACACACACACACAAACACAACACAAATCCAGTAGTGGACCATAACAAAAAGTACAAATAATTTACTTCAGTACCGCACTTAAGTAATAATAAGTACCCCTTTTTCAGTAACCGTCTGTATACTTTAGTTTGAATTATTTCAGTTATATAGCAGAAGGGACTAGGAACTTAGGAAGGGCCTCAAATGTACAAAAACAAACCATTGTCGATTAACTATAATATAAGCCCCGTTTCAAAAACAGCACATCTACAAGCTTGTAGATGAGCTTAATTTCACTATTTTTGAAGTTATTTAAAATGGTCAGAAGACGTATTTAAAGAAAACCGTACTCCAGTACTTTAACTCAAATAATTACATGATGGACATGGCCATGCATGTGTACTTTGTACTTTCATTTGTAGTCTGAGTCATATTTGATCAGGATTATCTTGACTCGAGTACTAAGGGTTGAGTAACTTGTCCACCACGGCAAGCATGCGCACAGACACACACACACACACACACACACACACACACACTACCTCTCCGTGCTCGCGAGTGCGGCCCTTAGGTGTGTCCTCGGGCAGGAAGTAGAGTCTGGAGCTGGCCAGGAGATGGCGCTGCGACAGGTCCTCCCACAGCAGAGTCACCTGGTTAAGAGAAATTAAAATACCTTCAGTGTGCAATAAAGAGCATTTGAATGTCATTTATTTAAATTTTACACTTTAAAAAAAAATTACTGAGAGAAAAAGGACATGTCTTTTGATATGAAACAAATTGCCTGTAAATAATCTTAAAATGGCAAAAGACAAGTTAAAACAAATGAATAGCATTTGAAGTGCTGAAATGTTTTACCATTGAGCTAATCGAGCGTGCTCGCGGAACCACGTTGACTGTGATTAATCCAAAAATAAAAAGTATAACAAATACAGTTTTTTATTTTTTATTGATTGAACACTTTATTAGTCAGAAATGTACACGGGCTAAAAGGATAACTCTTTTGTTGACAAAAGAGGAAACCCTGGTAACAAAAATCTGATGTGAAAAAAGGTGATATTAATGAAACCAATTCATTATTTATCAATAATGAATGAATGATTGATTGAATGAATACATTAATGTGACTATAGGGTAACTAAAACCGTCCCGCTAGGCTACTGGGATCATGTAGCGTTTGAAGGTAAACGAGCTCAGCTGTGGTCATTTAATCACAGCTGATTGGCGAGGGAGTTGCAGAGCATTCATTCACCAAACGGGGAAGGAACACACTTTACAACAAATGCTAGTAAACATTTCCTTAAAAACGGCAGACGTACAAGCTCGCAGTGCGGCGCGAAGAGACACAATGTGAGCTTGTAGATCTGTTGTATACGTCTGAATGTATCCCGGAGTTTAAAATGGATGAAGTGGTTCAAATGATTGCAACGCTACATTAACCCCACTTTTTTGCTGGGGACCCCATTTTGTGTTAGCATTATGTTATAATTTAGCTATTGAAAAATAGCAGATCTACAAGCTCGTAGCGCGCCACCGAGTGGCGCGCTACGAGCTTGTAGGTCTGCTATTTTTTAAAAATCGAAGACACTTTTAGAATCTTGATCTCAGGTCAGAATGGGTTAATAATGAAACTGTCAGGATGTAATAGACATTTTTAGAATCTGATCTCAGGTCAGAATGGGTTAACCCCACTTTTTGCTGGGGACCCCACAGAACCCCCTCCTCAAGGACCCCTGGGGGTCCCACAGCCCAGAACCAACTTTGAGAAATATAGCAGCATTAAGTGCAAGATCAGAGTAGTTGACCCAATGGTCAAGATTAAACTTTTCCCCGGCTCTTATTAGTTAAATTGTAAAAAAAAAGTTCAGCAACGTCATACAATACATACGATATAGGGATGTCACAATTATTAAGTAATCACACTTATTTGGCATAACGTTCAAACACATCACTGTGATGACGACTTCTGATTACGATGCCTAAAAAGGCAAACATAAATTACATTGTTTAAATCTCAATTATTTCTATGACAATTAATTGTCAACTTTTGTTTGTTGTTTTAATGGCGACAGCCCAAACAATACAGTTACAATCCTAGTAGTTCGACACAGGGACAGGGGGGCCGCAACAGGGGGCCCCACTCACTCACCTCTGCTATGCACACGGGCTCCTGGGGGCCACAGGGGCCCACAGGGGGCCCACTCACTCACCTCTGCTATGCACACAGGCTCCTGGGGGCCACAGGGGCCCACAGGGGGCCCACTCACTCACCTCTGCTATGCACACAGGCTCCTGGGGGCCACATCGAGCGTAGTAGAACTCTCCAAGCTTCCACACCTGCGGCGGACCGCCGTTCTCCGCTCTGCAACTCACCGACTTGTAGAAGGCATAGCTGCCCCTGAGACAGGAGGGGGAGCCCACCCACTGGGGGGGGGGGGGGGGGGGGGGGGGGGGGGGAGGAGAGGGGGGGGGAGGAGGGGAGTTGTTATTTGACTTGCGGTCCAGAGATTGACTCTGCTTCGGCAATGTAAACGTATGTTTTCTCATGCCAATAAAGCCCTTTGAATTGAATTGACTCTAGAACACAGTTGGGTGAGGAGGTACCTTTTGTGTCCTATACATTTAGCTTTTTGAGGGGCGCTATAGCCCCTATACTACCATTATGTCCAGCTTTTGGAGTGTGTGTGCACAAACTCAGCCCTAGACAAACATTAGAAATGCCATATTGACAATGAACAGACAACTTTGAGTGTTTGTGTAAAAATGCAGACATTGCGCAAAACAAAAACATTTGACGGCGAAGATGAGCACGCAGATTGTGATTGGCCCGGAATGAGATGTACTGTATGTATGATGATAATAAGAGCGCCCCTCGCTTCATTCAAAACATTTGAAAAAAAGGGTTTGAATCCCGATCCTGACGACCGTTTCTGCGGGTCCCCCCCCTTCCCCCCCCCCCCCATCTGTCTCCCCATTTTCCCGTCACACTACCGTCTACCTGGTCTGGACGGGGACTGCCCGTTAATGATGATGACATAACAGTCTGACTCCGGAATGCCATATTGGGGCGTGACTATGATGTCACCAAGATTGGAGATATGTGCGCGGTGACCTTGGGGACATGTGTCATTGTTCCAGCATAGCATGCTACAAATGTCAGGTGGCCTTGAGTTCCTGGTTTTCCGTCGGGATCCGAACAGTATCCACGACTCGTGTGTTAGCGTGGAATAAAAACAAAACACTCCCATCAGCCCCTGAATAGCAGAGATCAAACTAGTTTTATAGCTGCCGATTAATGAATCCAATTAAAGTCTAATGCCATTGACAATAGCAGATCTACAAGCACACAGTGATCATATATACATCTGTGACTCGACATCGGTTCGATCCAAGGACGCTATAGCCAGCCATAGCATGAAGCTCTACAGCCTCAGCGTCTTCCACAAAGGCGACGCGTCCGACTCAGACAAGGCCGTGCGCCTCCTGAAGGCGGCGTACAGCCTCTCCTCCTTCGGCTTCTTCCAGCGCTCCGGCGCGCGGGAGTTCATGGCCTTCACCAGCGCGCTGCTCGCCGAGCGCTCGCCGGCCGGGAGCCGCGCCTCCGTCCGGGAGAAGGACTACCGCTGCCACGTGCACGTGAGGAACGACGGCCTGGCCGCCGTGCTCATCGCCGACGCCGAGTACCCGCAGAGGGTCTGCTTCACGCTGCTGGAGAAGGCGCTGGACGACTTCTCCTCCTCCTCCGCGCGGGTGGACACCACGAGCGCCGAGAGCAGCGCCGCCGCCGCCGTCCGCGCCTACGAGGGCCTGCTGGACGCGCACCTGGCCCGGTACCAGGACCCCCGGGAGGCCGACGCACTGACCAAGGCGCGGGCCGAGCTGGACGAGACCCGGGTCATCCTGCACGACACCGTGGAGAGCCTGCTGGAGCGCGGGGAGAGGCTGGACGACCTGGTGGCCAAGTCGGAGCACCTGCGCTTCCAGTCCAAGGTGTTCTACAGGAACGCGCGCCGGAAGAACGAGTGCTGCGCGGTCATGTGATGTGCTCGGTGGTGGTCGGCGTGGACACACCTCTCTCTCTCTCGACGTTCCCGCTCAGCGGCGTCGGGTTCCCTTTCTATACGTTATCGAGTCATTTGTCACGTTTAGTAGCCCGATAGGCTAATGGCGCTAACGTTATACCTGTTCATGGAGGTGAAAGAGCACTCTCTCTATCTTCTCCACCGAGGCCAAAGAAGGCAGAATGGGGGAGTTTGTGTTTGTCCATCTGTTTTGCGTCGGTCTGTCTTTTTTTTAAGTCCATCTTCTATTGTGTGTGTGTGTGTGTGTGTGTGTGTGTTTCTGCCCGCCCGTCTAGACCAATGTTTCTTAAACCATTTCCTTTCAGGGACCTACAAGCTACGAGCTTGTAGATCTGCTATTTTTCAATAGCTAAAGCATATAGCATAATGCTAACACCAAAAGGGGTTCCCGCCCCAAAATGGGTTAACTCTGATAGTGTATGGATACGAGAGTGTATACGTTAAGGGTCCATTTGGTTCCGGCTGAGGATTATCCTGCAGCCAGGAACCCTCAAATCATTTAGTTGGGACCCCTATAGAACGTCCCCATGGACGATGCCATGACAGCTCATACCTCCTCCGAAGCCTCCTCCCTCCCACTGAGCACAGAGAAATGGGGACTTTGGGACGACGGGAACGTTTAAGCGAGGAAAATGGAAATCTCTTTGGGATGCAAACACACCATGCACGGCGCGTATGGTTGTTGTGACGTTTGCTTCTGCAATGGCCGTGTTCACATACCTATGTGTCGGTTAATGAGCACCAGTATGACTATTAGTACCAGTAGGGGCGCTGTTGTGCCAGAAACAGAGAGAGAGAGAGAGAGTGGTGCACAAACACGGTCCAACACAAACATTAAATTCCCGTCGACAAAGAATGTACAGTTTTACGTCACAGTGTAAATAAACACAAACGTTGCGTAACGCAAACATTGATGACGATGGCGAGGACGCAAATAGTGACTGGCCGGAATGAGATGATGTACGATGATGATAAAAGAATGAGATGATGTACGATGATGATAAAAGCGCCCCTCGCTCACTTCACACGGGTGTGATTTGATTTTATACAAATGGTTTGTTCATTTTTACTGAATGTAAATTAATTGGGCCACACAAACATTAACCCATTTAGACCCGAGGACGATTCTACAAGTGCCTTCTAAATCAGTGACAGTTTTCACAAGAACCCCATGTTTCTGTCAGTCGTTCATGTCAAGGACCCCCCATCTGAAAATATGTAGTTCCAGCATGGACCTCCCAGAAGCAAAGATTTGACTTAAAAATGTTCGCTGTGAAAGAATATATATTCCAAATTTGCGCCACACGATTTTTCAAAAATAGCAGATCTACAAGCTCGTAGCGCGCCACTTGGTGCAGCGCTATGAGCTTGTAGATCTGCTATTTCTCAACAGCTAAAGTATAACATAATCCTTAAAACACCAAAAGGGGTTCCCGCCCGGAATGCGTTGAATTCCCATTGACAATGAATGGACAATTTTACGTCCTAGTGTAAACACAAACAACGCGTAGCGTAGCAACCCCCAACTCTCAATAGTCAGTAAGAAGAAGTCGGCGACGATGACGTATACGACGATAAGAGCGCCCCTCACTTCACACAGGTGTGATAATTCTCTCATAAACACACATTTCAACGTGTGGCTTTGTGTGCATGTCTGTAATCGAGCTTTTACTTCTACTTCCACTACATCTCAGAGACACAATTTGTACTTTTACGCCACTACAATTATTTGAAAACTTTAGTTACTAGTTACTTTGGCGATTTTAATTTTGATTAGAAAACATACATTAACCACTTCAACCCTATACATTACGGCCATTTTTTATAGATTTTGTACACATTTTTAACTTGTGAAATGGCACATTCTGCACAATTTTACTTTTAGTACTTTAAGTCCATTTTCAATTCCGTACTTTTACTTGTAGGCCTAACGAAGTCGTTTTAAATTGCAGTATTGGTACTTTTACTTAAGTAAAACAATTGAGTACTTCTTTCACCACTGTGTGTGTGTGTGTGTGTGTGTGTATATATACACACCGAAATTACACAGAATGTCCACCATCTTCCAGAGAGGCGGTATTTTCATACATGCAACTCTGAGGGCTGCACTACAGTCTGTAGGCCTATATATAGTAGTAACATATTAAACAACTCAAGAGAAAAATGTTAAAAATTAACTGCTCGGAATAACTGATATAGTAAAGGCCTATCTCACTCAGCTCTGATAAACGCTCACAATAGCACTGCGAGATTAACACACAGGAAGAATAGATTATTATAGAATAGGGTAAAAATACAATAGGGTCAAACTTTAAAGCACGTGACCCAAAAGAGAAGTTAGATGTTTGTTTTACCCAGGACCCAAACTAGTGAAAATAAGCAGATCTACAAGCTCACAACGCTTGTAGATCTTCGATTTTTCGTTGATTTCCTCATGAAATTACAGAGAAAAAAATAATAATTTAGATTTTAATTCATGAAATTTTTTGGGAATGTTTTTGGTTTTCTTTTTAAATAAAATTATAAACTAAAATGTCGGAAACAAAAATAAATAAATAAGTACTCATAAAGATGTGTCTGTGTCCCACAGGTGGGTGTTTGGGAACCACAGTAATAGAATACTGTGGTTTGCCATAGGCCTCACAGTGGTAAAACATATATCATTCAATACATTAATTCACAGAATATCCAGGTGTCCATCATGTGAGTTTATCTGTCCTTGGCCGGTAAGGTAAACGCCTATATCCAACCGATATGCCAAAAAAAAAGGTTGACCTTCAACCTTTTCTATCCAAAAGTGAATCATCTCTCTCTCTACACAGAAGCACCCTATAGTACCCGACGATCATTACTGTCCGGTCGAATAAAAACCGTCCCATCATTCCTAACCTTATTTTGCTAACAGAGTGAAAGACAGTCAGACAAACTTGACATGAAAATGTTAGAGAACGACTGACCAAGAACCAAGGTCGTGTGGTTCTTGAGATACGCTGGTGACACACACTCAACAGATATCGTGACATACATCGATAGCATGAAAAAGAAATCAGCTTAACCACTCTACCTAGGTTCACAATGCGAAACAGCCAATATACAAGCTTGAAATGCGCAGTATCGTGGTGCATGAGCTTGAATCATTGCCTCTTTTTTTTTTTTTACGCAATCTGTGGTGTCCGCAGCCAAATTCATATCATCAATCTGGGGTTCCCCCCCCCCCCCCCCCCCCGACATGGACCAGATAATGGCCTCGCTCGCCACCTGGCTCTCCCCAGCCTTGAACACGGTCAATTGTGTTTGTTGGAGCGCACAGCTGAGCCTGACGCACCACGGAGGATTTGAACCACTAGGGGCTGCATTTTCGTCACCGCTAAACCCCTTAATATCCCTAAAACTTCTTTGCCTTTTGTTTTCCTAATTTTTTTTTTTTTTTTGTACTATTTTGAAAAACATTTTTGAATAGTTCAACTAGCCAATCTACATTGACACGTTGGGAGCTTGTAGACTGGCCATTTTAACTATTCAAAAATGTTTTGCAAAATAGTAAAAAAAAAAAAAAAAAAGGCAAAGAAGTTTAGGGATAAAGGGTTTAGCGGTGACGAAAATGGAGCCCCTAGTCTCCACCAGGGACGTGCACACAGACATCAAAGGGGGCTTCAGCCCCTGCCCTTTTACCCGTCTGTAAAACAACTGCACTTTACTACGGTGAAAGAAACGCAAATGCCACTCCTTTCCATGCCATACCCAGACGGCAGCATTCAGGAGAATTGCTTTTTTTCCCCCCCAAAGTCTCCTGAACTTGAACACAAGTAGTATTTTGCGTTCCATGTCCATGTCGTTACACCGCATCTCTCCACTAGCTAAAGAGTGCTGGGTTGCGCCCAGAAAATAGCCGATAAAGCTCTCACGTGAGCGTTGTGAGCTTTCTCTATTTTAAAGACCACATTTCATTCAATGGATCATAATATGCAGACCGCGGCCATCTTACCATAAGTTAATGGCAAGGTGCCAACAAGGTGCAACTTCCCATTACAGCCCATTCATCCAAACAGAAAAGTCCTCTCTGATTGTTTTACACAGCGTCAAACTCACCGACATCGCAGCTGTACGGAAAGCTTGAATTATTCTCTTTCTGTCCTCAAAGTGTTTGTCTCATAAAAATCCACTGTAGACATGTTATTACAGGAGGCAGCAGGACAAGATGGCCGCGGTCTGCAAATGGTCAATTGCAACTGCTTTATAAAGGGTCACAATACACATGGCTGGCTCCCCCCCCCCCCCCCCCCCCCGAAAGGTAAGATCCCCCAGATAGGTTGAGACCACTACCCCAGGTGACCAATCTCAATCTCACACAGGGCACATTGAGTGACTTGTCCAACAGTATTGACATGAATATGAGCTATATATATTGAATTATTATGGTTCCAAACGCTATTCTTCACTAATCTACAAATGTATTTCTATCCGCTGCAGCCTCTTAAAACCAGAAGAACATTTCAGGCCCAAAAACGGTGTAAAGTCAGGCTGATTGTGAAAGATTCATTCTCTCTTCAAATAAAAAAGGAAAAGGGCAAAGGAATTTGTATTTTAAATTAGGTATAAGTATTTCATGAGGAAGACATCTTCATCTAATTAAGTAAAAAAACAAAACTGCATCAATTCTCTAATGAGAGGTCATGGTAGTTAGTTATTTGGTAAACAGGACATGTCATTAAAATAAAGTATTCTGGTTTTTTCAGCACTTCAACACTCAATGCTGAGCACAAACACCGAATGCCTCTTTTTTCCCCCTCATTCTTCTTCAGACCGAATATGCATGAAGTGCCTTATTCAGCATTCAAGGAATTTTTTAAAGGCCTTGAGTTGAGTGAGCTCGTTTCAAAGCAAAGACTTTGATGTACTGGGCAGAGTCTGTGATTTCAGTCTTCCCACAGTAAAAAATAATTATAGTTATAAATTAGTCAAATGCGTTTCTTTGTAACACATGCATGGAAGCATGCAAACCGAACCCTTGTACACTCTCAAGAGTTAGATTATAGTATATATCGATGTCAATACTTTTGTACTTTTAAATCAGGTCAAAGTTTGTATACAGGAGAGTATTTCTTACATCGTACTTTGTCTTGTAGTATTGCTATTTTTTACATAATAAATCTCAGTAAGTATAACTATGTATAGTATATCGTATGGTTACGGTACTCTACCAATGGTGTTGGGTGAGTTTCTTTCTCTGCACAATATGAACGAACTCATGTGAAACAGAGGAACTCACTTCCTGATATGATTTCCTTCTACCGCGGGGGACCGACCGACACTGACAGCAAAGACAAAACAGGAAGCTCCAGTGAAAAATTATGAATATTAAACAACATACATGAATACATATCGTTGTCGGGGCCAGAGAAAAACGCCTATATCTTCATATTCTAACATTTTGTGTTTTTTTCCCCCCGTAAATGTAACGCCCTACTTGATACTACTATACAGTGCCATACAAAAGCTTTATTGATAGTTACAGTGAAGACGGACAGGAAAGAGGGAGAGAGACACGCAGCAAAGGTCGTCTTGACCGGGACTCGAACACGCGCCACGCTGTCAGGCCAGAGCCTGTATATGTGGCATGCGCCTGGACCGCTAGGCCAGCGGGCGCCCGGGTGACACGTACTATTATTGTGTTAATAATTTGATGCTACGTTGATACATGTAATAATTAATACGCAGGACCACAATGGAAACAAGTCAACAGATAACGACAGATATATTCAACCAAATCCAGCCGAAAAGGAGGAGTCAAGTCAAAACGGAACAATGTCAACACAACCTGAACAAACACTGGAGAAAACAGAAGAGGTTTTCTTTTTAAAGAGTTGAACAAGTGTTTTTCAGATTGTTCTGTGAAAACACACACACACACACACACACACACACACACACACACACACACACACACACACACACACACACACACACACACACACACACACACACACACACACACACACACACACACACACACACACACACACACACACACACACACACACACACACACACACACACACACACACACACACACACACACACACACACACACAGAGCCTGGACACGCTCTCACATGACAGCAATCAACCAGTTGAGCAGTAATCAGTCATCTGTGATTCACTGCAGCTGCATTCCTCCAACATGGACTGACTGACTGACTGACTGGCTGACTGACTGACTGGCTGGCTGGCTGGCTGGCTGGCTGACTGGCTGACTGGCTGGCTGGCTGGCTGGCTGACTGGCTGACTGACTGACTGGCTGGCTGGCTGGCTGGCTGGCTGGCTGACTGGCTGGCTGGCTGGCTGGCTGACTGGCTGACTGGCTGGCTGGCTGGCTGACTGACTGACTGACTGACTGACTGACTGACTGACTGACTGGCTGACTGGCTGGCTGGCTGACTGACTGACTGACTGACTGACTGACTGGCTGGCTGACTGGCTGGCTGGCTGGCTGGCTGGCTGAAGCAACACTGCACGTTACCGTATCAATGGTGTAAAGAAACTAAGTACATTTACTCAAATACTGTACTTAAGTACAATGTTGCTGTATTTCTGTTCTTTACTATAGAGCATGTATTTCCATAATATATAATATATATTATGGAAATGGACCATTTTGAAAATGACTATATATAATTATATATAGTCATTTTCATTACTTTTACGAAAATATTGTAGGCTACTTTTACTCCAGTACAGTTATAATTTACCAGTTACTTTGCGGTTATGAATTATTATATTATAAAACATACGTTAACCCGCTTCAGCCCTATTTTATACATATGCTCTTTGAAAATAGCAGATCCACAAGCACACAACACGTCACATTGCCACACGTTGTGAGCTTGTAGATCTGCCATTTTCAAACATTAGTACTATGACATCATCAGGGATGATAGTAAATCAGGGATCATAATATCAATCAAGCCCATATATGGAGATCCCAGATATTAAGCCTATATGTTAACTATCAAATCTTGCCTTTTTCGTCACTCAAAATCCCCATACATGTTCCGTCACTCGAAATCCTCATACATGTTTCGTCACTCAAAATGCCCATACATGGGGAAAGCCCTCATATATTGTGCCCAGGTCTTGTGACATCTGTAGACTCAAGACACTGCCACCGCTGCCACCCTTAGATCTCCATATATGGAGCTGACCTGTCCTGACATTCCATATGTCGATCTGACCTCATCGACCCCTGCACACTAGTCAAGACACGCTCCATATATGGCCAGTGACCTCTCGCTCTCAGGCGTCTTACTGGTAATAATCTAAATATACTAAGTAGAGAATAAATGTAATCAAGTACAGTACTTGAGTAAAGTTACACACTCTCTCTCTCTCTGATAAATGGTAAATGTACAGTATATAGCGCCTTTATCCAAGGCGCTTTACATAGATTGTACATCACATTCACCCAGGCACCAACCAGCACATCGGTGTCTTGCTCAAGGACACTTCGACAATCGACACCAACTCTGGGGCAGCCCGTGTTTGAACTGCGGTCACTCTAACCCTGAGCCACTGATTAAACCGCCAAAGATGTCCCTATTCTGGGGTGAACACGTTGCGAGCTTAGTAGATGGGCTGTTTTCAGTAGTTTTGGTGTAGACTATTTTCCCTCTACGCGTGTAGAGGGAGAAAAGTTCCTTTGTAATTGTATCCTGATTCATAATGTTGTGTTGATGTATTGTTGTCTCCACCAGGCTGAAGGCATGTGGGGAGAGTATGTTTTGCACTCCGTCCGTCCGTGTGTCCGTCCGTCCGTGTGTGTGTGTGTCCGTGTGTCCGTGAACAGCTAATCTCGGCCACCGTTAACCCGGTCGATGCCATATTTTGCACACACACTCCCTGGATGCCAACGATGAACCTCTGCCCCAAACTTTCCAGAACGGCCTGTTATAGCGCCACCAGGAGGCCGCTTTGTGCAAAACAAGTTTTTGCACAGTACACCTACAGATTTTGTCCAAACATCGCGCAAATTGGTACACAGTCTCTCTAGAGCCATTCAACGAAACGGGTCTTTCAGATTTATCAGACTCCATCCTGATTGGTTAAGATTGGCTTCCAAAGTTCACAGGAGTGCTCAGTTTCAAACAAAATGCTGCAAATCATGAACACATCGCGTGATTTCCGTGAAATTGTGCACCCACATTCCCACTAGGCCGAGGACGAAATGCCACATGAACAATTTCAACTCAGCCTCAAGGTGGCGCTATAACTGGCCGAAAAGTGTTTTTACCTCTAACTGCACGGATCTGTGGATAACTTTGTATGCCAACTCCCTAGAGGCCAAGGAAAAACCTTTGCCTGGAATTTTTCACATCTGCTCATCCTGGTGGAGACCTGTGCCCAGAAGGGCACTTTTTCTAGTTTTGACTGCATTTGTGAATTGTAACCTCGGCTACATTGAAAACTAGAAAAAGTGCCCTTCCGGGCACAGGTCTCCACCAGGTTATCCACAGATCCGTGCAGTTAGAGGTAAAAACACTTTTCGGCCAGTTATAGCGCCACCTTGAGGCTGAGTTGAAATTGTTCATGTGGCATTTCGTCCTCGGCCTAGTGGGAATGTGGGTGCACAATTTCAGGGAAATGACGCGATGTGTTCATGATTTGCAGCATTTTGTTTGAAACTGAGCACTCCTGTGAACTTTGGAAGCCAATCTTAACCAATCAGGATGGAGTCTGATAAATCTGAAAGACCCGTTTCGTTGAATGGCTCTAGAGAGACTGTGTACCAATTTGCGTGATGTTTGGACAAAATCTGTAGGTGTACTGTGCAAAAACTTGTTTTGCACAAAGCGGCCTCCTGGTGGCGCTATAACAGGCCGTTCTGGAAAGTTTGGGGCAGAGGTTCATGGTTGGCATCCAGGGAGTGTGTGTGCAAAATATGGCATTGAAAAACTTGTTTTGCACAAAGCGGCCTCCTGGTGGCGCTATAACAGGCCGTTCTGGAAAGTTTGGGGCAGAGGTTCATGGTTGGCATCCAGGGAGTGTGTGTGCAAAATATGGCATCGACCGGGTTAACGGTGGCCGAGATTAGCTGTTCACGGACACACACACACACACACACGGACACGCGGACGGACGGAGTGCAAAACATACTCTCCCCACATGCCTTCGGCCTGGTGGAGACAATGAGGGCTTGCCCTCAACTGTATTTCCGAGAATAAATAAAGATGATGATGAAGTACAAGGTGTCCAGCCAACAGAGACGATGTGAACATCTAACTGAATATAAACTTCAATTAAGCGTAATTTAAAGTATAGAGTATAATAATACCACATAATCAACACCATCTGACTGCAATCATCAGTACAACAAACTAACTAGGGTGCTTTGGTTTTTTTTTATTTTAAACTTTGAATACTAATGTAATTTGATATTTAATGTAGCGAGTGAAGTTTCATGTCCCCAAGCGACGTGATACCCATTGTAACCGTGTGCATTTTAAAGAAGTTAAACACAGTCAGCGGGTGGAAAAAGTACTCTACTACTGACCTTTTACACAAATGTCTTCTAAATCCTAACAGTTTTCTGTTTCTATGTCAGCGGTGCTCAACCTTTTTCATGTCAAGGACCCCAAGAATTATCTGTATTTGGCCGCCATCTGAAAATATGTTGTTCCAGGGACCTTCCAGAAGCAAAGATTTTAGTTAAAAACGTTCGCTCTGAAAGAATATGTATATTCAAAAATTTGAGCCACATTTTCACGATAAAAAAAAAAGAGCAGATCTACAAGCTCGTAGCGCGGCACCGAGTGCCGCGCTATGAGCTTGTAGATCTGCTATTTTTCAATAGCTAAAGCATAACATAATGCTTAAAACACCAAAAAGGGTTCCCGCCCAAAATGGGTTATGGCGGGGCCTCCACCTCAATACTGAACAAACAAAAAGTGTTTGGGAGTCACGACTCAAACTCTTTAATCCTGTAAGATATATAATTACTGTCCATAATTATGTGATTCACTAGCACCCCACACTTCTGAATGCAACACACGCACGCACGCACACACACACACACACACAGCGAACTTCCCTAAAGATCACCTTATTGATTCATTAAATAATTGAGACATGCGTTTTGTATTTGTTTGTTGTTATCGTTTGTGTGTGTGTGTGTGTGTGTGTGTGTGTGTGTGTGTGTGTGTGTGTGTGTGTGTGTGTGTGTGTGTGTACTGTATTACTATATATTTAAAAAATTATTACCACTGATCTACTCAGGAAATAAAACGTCTGGGTTTCCGAGGCTACTGATCTACAAGCTCACAGCGGTTCGCGATCTACTGCGTTGTGCGGAACATTGTAAATGTCTTTTTGTGGCTTTCGCCTTTATTTTATATATTTCATGGAGGGACAGAGAGTAGGCTGACAGGAAATGGGGGAGAGATGGGGGGGGGGAAGACATGCAGTAAAGGCCGTCGGGATCGGGAGTCGAACCCGCGGCACACTGCCAGACTGGATTACCAGCCAAGGTGCCTGGACCGCTGAGCCACGGCCCAGGCAAATCACATTTTTTTTAATGTATTATTTGTATAATTGATTAATGTGATCAGTTGGATTAATCAGCTGGGACTTTGTCCATCTACTATGTCCTCTTATCTATTGAGATATTAATCACATGCCAGCTGACTGCTACTTCCACAAAACTACGTCAGGCCAATTCCATTCTTAGATTTTGTGGCCTATTTTTACCCTGTTTTCACAACAGATTATGCATTCCTTCAGTGTGTTCAAGTTGAGCAGCTCCACCATTCTGCTGATTGGTTTCATTCATCTATTTATGCCACTTTCTTGCGGGCTCTACTTTAGTACATTTATCTCCTGATATGATCAATACGTTTCTATTTGGTGTTTAGTTTAGCCCATTTAGACCATGAGGCAGATTCTAAGAAATGGCTTCTGTTTTCTGAAAAACCTTATGTTTCTATGTCAGTGGTGGTGCTCAACCTTTTTCATGTCAAGGACCCCCAGATTTACCTGTATTTGGCCGCCGACCCCCATCTGAAAAAAAAAATAGTTCCAGGGACCCCCCCCCCCCCCCCCCCAGAGGCATATATTTGAGTTAAAAACGTTCGCTCTGAAAGAATATATATCCAAAGATTTGTGCCACATTTTCACGATTTTTCGAAAAATAGCAGATCTACAAGCTTGTGAGCTATGAGCTTGTAGATTAGCTATTTTTCAATAGATAAAGTTTAAAATGATGGATAAAATAAAACACCAAAAGGGGTTCCCGTCCAGTGTTATATTATGAATAGCACCGGCTGGTGGTGGCGAGGTTACTATAGTTGACCTTCAGACTCCAACCTTGAACCTCCCTGTTAAAAGCTGGGGATCAAACCCACAACCGCCTTTTCCTGCTCATGGGTTCTTCTGTCAAGGGCAGTAACTAGAGCCTGACCACTATAATGGTTAATTAGACATAACTGTCATTATTTGACTTTAATGCATAAATATGCAGCCCACAACATTTTGTTGTAAGTTTATAGAACGGCTATTTTGCTTCTTCTTTTTATAATAGGTGTAGTTAAATAGGTGTAGTTAAATAAAATAACCTTCAGTTCATGTGTGTATCATTTCAAATTTACTTCTGTGCTTATTCATTGTATAATTTAAAATGTCTTGTCATACATGTATAATATATCATTTATATATGTTTTCCATTTAGGCCTGGCGTCACAATAAAAAAAAACGTTCGCTCTGAAAGAATATATATATTCAAAGATTTGTGCCGCATCTTTACGATTTTTCAAAAATAGCAGACCTACAAGCTCGTAGCGCACCACTCGGTGGCGCGCTATGAGCTTGTAGATCTGCTATTTTTCAATAGCAGAAAGTATAACATCATGCTTAGTTAAAACACCAAAAGGGGTTCCCGTGCAGAATGGGTTAAGTCATTCGTCTTTTTGTTTTATCTTTATATTTTCTTACGTTATATCAAATCGAAAGTTCATGAGAAAATGTTGCATTAAATATGGGTGAAATCATGAGGACTCGGTGGTCTATGTATGACAGTCAATGACTCGGGGGGGGGGGGGGGGGGATCATTGGACCCATACATTTGGCATGGGCTCTGGTACTAATTGAACTCTACCTATTCACTCAGTGCCAGTGTGACGGTTAAGAGACTCTTATGTCTCTGGCTGTCCTTGAGCCAACACATTCTAAAGTCCATTAATGGTCACAGGAATGTGTGTCCACTGATCAATTAGTTGATTTAATCAACAAACGTGTAAAACAGCGTTTCCCCCTCGCATACAATCCTTTACAGATTGGTGAGGTCGAGATCAGAAAGCATTCACAATGTTCAATTCACAATGACATAGACTGGCAGAATTGAAGGGTCACTGTATATATAGCGAGTCCTTGGGGGGGGGGGGAATTAATAAAAGAAATATTTATATATATATAATATATATATATATATATATATATAGACTGAGGGGACAACCCTATCGTGGTGTAGAGTAAAACTGTACTCGAGTACTTTTGAGGTATTTCCATTTTTCTATACTTTACATTCCCCGGCAACTAACTGTCAGGGGTGCCCCCGCCCCACTGTGGCGGGGGGGGGGGGGGGGGGGGGGGGGGGGGAGTGAGAAAGAAAAGCTACTGTACTGCAACTTGTATACTCTACCTGGCAGGTTTACAACAAAAGCCACCATATTAGCATTTGAATGCCACATGTGTCCGTATTCCGTAAAGGTGTGACTATACGTGAGCAGACCACAGTCATGGCCGCCGGGGGAGGGAAGCTCAGCGGGTTTCTAACCTTAAGAGTATATGAATAGAGACAGGCACCCAGAGGAAACACTGAGGAGAAATGGACATAGTGGCCGGATTCGGTATTGCAGTGCTGGGCCAAAAAAAACATGAACTTGCCGCTGGTCCGTTGACTATCTATCATTGCACATTGTTCACGATGACACGTGAACGCCGTTTCATACGTGAACGCCGTTTCATACGTGAACGCCGTTTCATACGTGAACGCCGTTTCATACGTGAACGCGTGCAATGATAGTCAACGGCCATGCGTGTTCATATGTTTGGGCCAATCACTCCCAGAATACACTCCTATAGTACCGGGAAGGAGGAGTGAAATCGCCTCATGCGCTTTTGAGCAACTTAAGGCAAGTGGATGGGAGGAGAAATCTGGTGCCGTCTCTATGAAAGGTATATTCAGTCATTTCACTTAAAGGTATATTCAGTGATTTCACTTAATTCAAATATCACTTATTTTTTTGTTTTGTTGTGATAATCCTCCCTACTATAGAGTGTGCTGACCATATAAGGAGTTCCTCCCTGTCCCCAGTTAACCCCTGGGGGTCAAAAAACCTTAGGTTTAATAATTTTTGACTCTCTATCCTGATTGGACGAAAGGCTGGGTCCCACAGCCAAAAACGAAACCTAAGGTTTTTTGAGTGAAATCACTGAATATACCTTTAATTCAAATATCACTTATTTTTTTGTTTTGTTGTGATAATCCTCCCTACTATAGAGTGTGCTGCCCATATAAGGAGTTCCTCCCTGTCCCCAGTTAACCCCTGGGGGTCAAAAAACCTCAGGTTTCGTTTTTAACTCTCTATCCTGATTGGACGGAAGGCTTTGGGTCCCAGCCAAAAACGAAACCTAAGGTTTTTTGAGTGAAATCACTGAATATACCTTTAATATATACTCCATTATGGTTCTAATTTGTGTTCCTATATTTTGTTCAGGGGTGCTCCTGCAGCACCCCCGTAGTCATCGAGCCCCGCTGCTGCATCTCAAGAGGAAAGTATTGTACTCCCACTAGTACACTCAATCGACAGCTTTCATCACTAGTTAGTAAGTATAGTTTGCAGATTTAGATTATTATTACAAAACGTACATAAATCACGTAAGCCTTTAAGCCCCCTATACTTATGCTATTCGAAAATGGACGATCTATAAGCTCACAATGCGTCACATAGGAAGTATATGGACATATTTTTGGGATGTGGATTGAGTGACGTATGAAAAGAGTTTTTTGTTATGCAAATACTTTTGCACTTTTACTCAAGTAAAAGAGTATTTCTACATAGTGGCATTAAGGCTTTTACTTAACCCGTTTTAGGCGGGAACCCCTTTTGGTGTTAGCATTACGTTGTGCTTTAGCCATTTAAAAATAGCAGATCTACAAGCTCGTAGCGCGCCACTCGGTGGCGCGCTACGAGCTTGTAGGTCTGCTATTTTTGAAAAATCAAAGAACGACTGACATAGAAACATAGCTTTTTCAGAAAACTGTCATTTTCAAACAGACATAAAATATATATCTGAGTACTTCTACCACTGGTTATGTCATAATGAAGATGTGACGTTACACAGCTGGTCAGACAGAGAAGAGGCAGTCTCCATTACTGTGTGTCCCACATTAAAATAACAGGGCTAGCGTATAGGCTCAGGGCTAGCATTCATACATATACAGACAGGCAGGGTGGGGCCTCCCTCCCTCCCTTGTACAGCTGCTATTCATTTGAGTTATGATAGAGAGACATTAACACACATTACATACATATATACATACATACACTAAATATGTATATATAGAAATGCTTCTTCAATGTGTTCCGTTAGCATACTTACTGCCCAGAAATAACCACAACACACGCACGCACAAGCTT